>NW_026281537.1:0-5000 GCF_023373465.1 Oncorhynchus keta
CTCCTCCACCTCATCACCTCTCTCCCTCTCCTTCTCTCCTCCACCTCATCAACTCTGCCTCTCTCCTCTCTCCTCCACCTCATCACTCCCCTCCCCCTCTCCTCCTCTCCCCCACTCCTCCTCTCCCCCTCTCCTCCTCTCCTCCACCTCATCAACTCTCCCTTTCTCCTCCTCTCCTGCACCTCATCATCTCTCCCTCTCTCCTCCTCTCCTCCACCTCATCATCTCTCTCCTCTTCTCCTCCACCTCATCTCTCTTCCTCTCTCTCTCCTCTCCTCCACCTCATCGATTCTCCTCCTCTCCTCCTCTCCTCCACCTCATCATCTCTCTCCTCTCCTCCACCTCATCAATTCTCCTCCTCTCCTCCTCTCCTCCACCTCATCTCTCTTCCTCTCCTGAGCAGCCAGATGCTGTCTCTCTCTAATGAAGAGTGCTGTGATAAAGGTGCCTGCTAGTCCAGCATTATTAGACACTCACACACCCCCCGGGGTGTGGTGGAGTCCCTCTGTAGTCTTTGCAGTGTAACACACCACTTTATAAATCCCCCCAGAAAGAGCCATTATGTTTAATTCATATAGATACTAGAACAGCTCCTAGGTATGAGAGTATGAGATGAGAGGAAGAGGAGGAGTGGAGAGGAGGAGGATATGAGAGGAGAGGAAGGGGGGAGGATGAGGGGGAGAGGATGAGAGGAGGAGAGGAAGGGAGAAGAGGGGGGGAGGATGAGGGGGAGGGGAGGAGATGAAGAGAGGAGGGCAGGATGAGGGGAAGAGAGAAGAGGAGAGAAAGAGAGAAGAGGAGGGGAGGACAAGGGGAAGAGAGAAGAGGAGGAGAGAAAGAGAGAAGAGGAGGGGAGGACAAGGGGAAGAGAGAAGAGGAGGGGAGGACAAGGGGAGAGAGAAGAGGAGGGGAGGACAAGGGGAAGAGAGAAGAGGAGGAGAGAAAGAGAGAAGAGGAGGGGAGGACAAGGGGAAGAGAGAAGAGGAGGAGAGAAAGAGAGAAGCAGAGGAAGAAAGGATGGGTATGTGAGAGCCTGGTCCTAACTTAGACTCTGTGACTCAGAACAACCTGTCCCCTAGAAGCATGTTTAATTCACTACAGTACAGACCAACACAACACCATCTTAATTCACTACAGTACAGACCAACACAACACCATCTTAATTCACTACAGTACAGACCACCCATACGTAGAATGTATGCACACATGACTGTAAGTCGCTTTGGATAAAAGCGTCTGCTAAATGGCATATATTATTATATTATTATTATTTAACACAACACCATCTTAATTCACTACAGGAGAGACCAACACAACACCATCTTAATTCACTACAGTACAGACCAACACAACACCATCTTAATTCACTACAGTACAGACCAACACAACACCATCTTAATTCACTACAGTACAGACCAACACAACACCATCTTAATTCACTACAGTACAGACCAACACAACACCATCTTAATTCACTACAGTACAGACCAACACAACACCATCTTAATTCACTACAGTACAGACCAACACAACACCATCTTAATTCACTACAGTACAGACCAACACAACACCATCTTAATTCACTACAGTACAGACCAACACAACACCATCTTAATTCACTACAGTACAGACCAACACAACACCATCTTAATTCACTACAGTACAGACCAACACAACACCATCTTAATTCACTACAGTACAGACCAACACAACACCATCTTAATTCACTACAGTACAGACCAACACAACACCATCTTAATTCACTACAGTACAGACCAACACAACACCATCTTAATTCACTACAGTACAGACCAACACAACACCATCTTAATTCACTACAGTACAGACCAACACAACACCATCTTAATTCACTACAGTACAGACCAACACAACACCATCTTAATTCACTACAGTACAGACCAACACAACACCATCTTAATTCACTACAGGACAGACCAACACAACACCATCTTAATTCACTACAGTACAGACCAACACAACACCATCTTAATTCACTACAGTACAGACCAACACAACACCATCTTAATTCACTACAGTACAGACCAACACAACACCATCTTAATTCACTACAGTACAGACCAACACAACACCATCTTAATTCACTACAGTACAGACCAACACAACACCATCTTAATTCACTACAGTACAGACCAACACAACACCATCTTAATTCACTACAGGACAGACCAACACAACACCATCTTAATTCACTACAGTACAGACCAACACAACACCATCTTAATTCACTACAGTACAGACCAACACAACACCATCTTAATTCACTACAGTACAGACCAACACAACACCATCTTAATTCACTACAGTACAGACCAACACAACACCATCTTAATTCACTACAGTACAGACCAACACAACACCATCTTAATTCACTACAGTACAGACCAACACAACACCATCTTAATTCACTACAGGACAGACCAACACAACACCATCTTAATTCACTACAGTACAGACCAACACAACACCATCTTAATTCACTACAGTACAGACCAACACAACACCATCTTAATTCACTACAGTACAGACCAACACAACACCATCTTAATTCACTACAGTACAGACCAACACAACACCATCTTAATTCACTACAGTACAGACCAACACAACACCATCTTAATTCACTACAGTACAGACCAACACAACACCATCTTAATTCACTACAGTACAGACCAACACAACACCATCTTAATTCACTACAGTACAGACCAACACAACACCATCTTAATTCACTACAGGACAGACCAACACAACACCATCTTAATTCACTACAGTACAGACCAACACAACACCATCTTAATTCACTACAGGACAGACCAACACAACACCATCTTAATTCACTACAGTACAGACCAACACAACACCATCTTAATTCACTACAGTACAGACCAACACAACACCATCTTAATTCACTACAGTACAGACCAACACAACACCATCTTAATTCACTACAGTACAGACCAACACAACACCATCTTAATTCACTACAGTACAGACCAACACAACACCATCTTAATTCACTACAGTACAGACCAACACAACACCATCTTAATTCACTACAGTACAGACCAACACAACACCATCTTAATTCACTACAGTACAGACCAACCATCTTAATTCACACCATCTTAATTCACTACAGTACAGACCAACACAACACCATCTTAATTCACTACAGTACAGACCAACACAACACCATCTTAATTCACTACAGTACAGACCAACACAACACCATCTTAATTCACTACAGTACAGACCAACACCATCTTAATTCACTACAGTACAGACCAACACAACACCATCTTAATTCACTACAGTACAGACCAACACAACACCATCTTAATTCAACTACATCTTAATTCACAGACCAACACAACACCATCTTAATTCACTACAGTACAGACCAACACAACACCATCTTAATTCACTACAGGACAGACCAACACAACACCATCTTAATTCACTACAGTACAGACCAACACAACACCATCTTAATTCACTACAGTACAGACCAACACAACACCATCTTAATTCACTACAGTACAGACCAACACAACACCATCTTAATTCACTACAGTACAGACCAACACAACACCATCTTAATTCACTACAGTACAGACCAACACAACACCATCTTAATTCACTACAGTACAGACCAACACAACACCATCTTAATTCACTACAGTACAGACCAACACAACACCATCTTAATTCACTACAGTACAGACCAACACAACACCATCTTAATTCACTACAGTACAGACCAACACAACACCATCTTAATTCACTACAGTACAGACCAACACCATCTTAATTCACTACAGTACAGACCAACACAACACCATCTTAATTCACTACAGTACAGACCAACACAACACCATCTTAATTCACTACAGGACAGACCAACACAACACCATCTTAATTCACTACAGTACAGACCAACACAACACCATCTTAATTCACTACAGTACAGACCAACACAACACCATCTTAATTCACTACAGTACAGACCAACACAACACCATCTTAATTCACTACAGTACAGACCAACACAACACCATCTTAATTCACTACAGGACAGACCAACACCATCTTAATTCACTACAGTACAGACCAACACAACACCATCTTAATTCACTACAGTACAGACCAACACAACACCATCTTAATTCACTACAGTACAGACCAACACAACACCATCTTAATTCACTACAGTACAGACCAACACAACACCATCTTAATTCACTACAGTACAGACCAACACAACACCATCTTAATTCACTACAGTACAGACCAACACAACACCATCTTAATTCACTACAGTACAGACCAACACAACACCATCTTAATTCACTACAGTACAGACCAACACAACACCATCTTAATTCACTACAGTACAGACCAACACAACACCATCTTAATTCACTACAGTACAGACCAACACAACACCATCTTAATTCACTACAGTACAGACCAACACAACACCATCTTAATTCACTACAGTACAGACCAACACAACACCATCTTAATTCACTACAGTACAGACCAACACAACACCATCTTAATTCACTACAGTACAGACCAACACAACACCATCTTAATTCACTACAGTACAGACCAACACAACACCATCTTAATTCACTACAGTACAGACCAACACAACACCATCTTAATTCACTACAGTACAGACCAACACAACACCATCTTAATTCACTACAGTACAGACCAACACAACACCATCTTAATTCACTACAGTACAGACCAACACAACACCATCTTAATTCACTACAGTACAGACCAACACAACACCATCTTAATTCACTACAGTACAGACCAACACAACACCATCTTAATTCACTACAGTACAGACCAACACAACACCATCTTAATTCACTACAGTACAGACCAACACAACACCATCTTAATTCACTACAGTACAGACCAACACAACACCATCTTAA
>NW_026281537.1:12500-17500 GCF_023373465.1 Oncorhynchus keta
ATCAGGACCCATAGGGCTCCACATGGGGAATAGAGTATCAGGCCCATAGGGAATAGAGTATCAGGACCCATAGGGCTCCACATAGGGAATAGAGTATCAGGTCCTATAGGGCTCCACATAGGGAATAGAGTATCAGGACCCATAGGGCTCCACATAGGGAATAGAGTATCAGGACCCATAGGGAATAGAGTATCAGGACCCATAGGGCTCCACATAGGGAATAGAGTATCAGGCCCATAGGGCTCCACATAGGGAATAGAGTATCAGGGCCCATAGGGAATAGAGTATCAGGACCCATAGGGAATAGAGTATCAGGACCCATAGGGAATAGAGTATCAGGACCCATGGGGAATAGAGTATCAGGACCCATAGGGAATAGAGTATCAGGACCCATGGGGAATAGAGTATCAGGGCCCATAGGGAATAGAGTATCAGGACCCATGGGGAATAGAGTATCAGGACCCATAGGGCTCCACATAGGGAATAGAGTATCAGGACCCATAGGGCTCCATATAGAGAATATAGAGTATCAGGACCCATAGGGCTCCACATAGGGAATAGAGTATTAGGACCCATAGGGAATAGAGTATCAGGACCCATAGAGCTCCATATAGGGAATAGAGTATCAGGACCCATAGGGCTCCACATAGGGAATAGAGTATCAGGACCCATAGGGCTCCACATAGGGAATAGAATATCAGGACCCATAGGGAATAGAGTATCAGGACCCATAGGGCTCCACATAGGGAATAGAGTATCAGGACCCATAGGGCATAGAGTATCAGGACCCATAGGACTCCACGTAGGGAATAGAGTATCAGGACCCATAGGGCTCCACATAGGGAATATAGTATCAGGACCCATAGGGCTCCACATAGGGAATAGAGTATCAGGACCCATAGGGAATAGAGTATCAGGACCCATAGGGCTCCACATAGAGAATAGAGTATCAGGACCCATAGGGACAGTTGGTTTAAATCCCTGGACAGTTGGTTTAAATCCCTGAACAGTTGGTTTAAATCCCTGGACACTTTGTTTATTAAATCCCTGAACAGTTGGTTTATTAAATCCTTGGCCAGTTGGTTTAAATCCCTGGACAGTTGGTTTAAATCCCTGAACAGTTGGTTTAAATCCCTGGACAGTTTGTTTATTAAATCCCTGAACAGTTGGTTTATTAAATCCGTGGACAGTTGGTTTAAATCCCTGGACAGTTGGTTTATTAAATCCGTGGACAGTTGGTTTATTAAATCCCTGGACAGTTGGTTTAAATCCCTGGACAGTTGGTTTAAATCCCTGGACAGTTGGTTTAAATCCCTGGACAGTTGGTTTAAATCCCTGGACAGTTGGTTTATTAAATCCCTGGACAGTTGGTTTAAATCCCTGGGCAGTTGGTTTAAATCCTTGGACAGTTGGTTTATTAAATCCCTGGACAGTTGGTTTAAATCCCTGGACAGTTGGTTTATTAAATCCCTGAACAGTTGGTTTAAATCCCTGGACAGTTGGTTTATTAAATCCCTGGACAGTTGGTTTAAATCCCTGGACAGTTGGTTTATTAAATCCCTGAACAGTTGGTTTAAATCCCTGGGCAGTTGGTTTAAATCCTTGGACAGTTGGTTTAAATCCCTGGACAGTTGGTTTAAATCCCTGGACAGTTGGTTTAAATCCCTGGACAGTTGGTTTATTAAATCCCTGAACAGTTGGTTTATTAAATCCTTGGACAGTATTTTTTATTTTTTTATTTCACCTTTATTTAACCAGGTAGGCTAGTTGAGAACAAGTTCTCATTTGCAACTGCGACCTGGCCAAGATAAAGCATAGAAGTGTGAACAGACAACACAGAGTTACACATGGAGTAAACAATTAACAAGTCAATAACACAGTAGAAAAAAAAGGGGAGTCTATATACAATATGTGGAAAAGGCATGAGGAGGTAGGCGAATAATTACAATTTTGCAGATTAACACTGGAGTGATAAATGATCAGATGGTCATGTACAGGTAGAGATATTGGTGTGCAAAAGAGCAGAAAAGTAAATAAATAAAAACTGTGGGGATGAGGTAGGTGAAAATGGGTGGGCTATTTACCAATAGACTATGTACAGCTGCAGCGATCGGTTAGCTGCTCAGATAGCTGATTTTTGAAGTTGGTGAGGGAGATAAAAGTCTCCATCTTCAGCGATTTTTGCAATTCGTTCCAGTCACAGGCAGCAGAGTACTGGAACGAAAGGCGACCGAATGAGGTGTTGGCTTTAGGGATGATCAGTGAGATACACCTGCTGGAGTGCGTGCTACGGATGGGTGTTGCCATCGTGACTAGTGAACTGAGATAAGGCGGAGCTTTACCTAGCATGGCCTTGTAGATGACCTGGAGCCAGTGGGTCTGGCGATGAAAATGTAGCGAGGGCCAGCCGACTAGAGCATACAAGTCGCAGTGGTGGGTGGTATAAGGTGCTTTAGTGACATAACGGATGGCACTGTGATAAACTGCATCCAGTTTGCTGAGTAGAGTGTTGGAAGCAATTTTGTAAATGACATCGCCGAAGTCGAGGATCGGTAGGATAGTCAGTTTTACTAGGGTAAGCTTGGCAGCATGAGTGAAGGAGGCTTTGTTGCGGAATAGAAAGCCGACTCTTGATTTGATTTTCGATTGTAGATGTTTGTTATGAGTCTGGAAGGAGAGTTTGCAGTCTAGCCAGACACCTAGGTACTTATAGATGTCCACATATTCAAGGTCGGAACCATCCAGGGTGGTGATGCGAGTCGGGCATGCGGGTGCAGGCAGCGATCGGTTGAAAAGCATGCATTTGGTTTTACTAGCGTTTAAGTAAGAGCAGTTGGAGGCCACGGAAGGAGTGTTGTATGGCATTGAAGCTCGTTTGGAGGTTAGATAGCACAGTGTCCAATGACGGGCCGAAAGTATATAGAATGGTGTCGTCTGCGTAGAGGTGGATCAGGGAATCGACCGCAGCAAGAGCAACATCATTGATATATACAGAGAAAAGAGTCGGCCCGAGAATTGAACCCTGTGGCACCCCCATAGAGACTGCCAGAGGACCGGACAGCATGCCCTCCGATTTGACACACTGAACTCTGTCTGCAAGGTAATTGGTGAACCAGGCAAGGTAGTCATCCGAAAAACCGAGGCTACTGAATCTGCCGATAAGAATATGGTGATTGACAGAGTCGAAAGCCTTGGCAAGGTCGATGAAGACGGCTGCACAGTACTGTCTTTTATCGATGGCAGTTATGATATTGTTTAGTACCTTGAGTGTGGCTGAGGTGCACCCGTGACCGGCTCGGAAACCAGATTGCACAGCGGAGAAGGTACGGTGGGATTCGAGATGGTCAGTGACCTGTTTGTTGACTTGGCTTTCGAAGACCTTAGATAGGCAGGGCAGAATGGATATAGGTCTGTAACAGTTTGGGTCCATGGTGTCTCCCCCTTTAAAGAGGGGGATGACTGCGGCAGCTTTCCAATCCTTGGGGATCTCAGACGATATGAAAGAGAGGTTGCGACAATGGCGGCGGATAGTTTCAGAAATAGAGTGTCCAGATTGTCAAGCCCAGCTGATTTATACGGGTCCAGGTTTTGCAGCTCTTTCAGAACATCTGCTATCTGGATTTGGGTAAAGGAGAACCTGGAGAGGCTTGGGCGAGGAGCTGCGGGGGGGGGGCGGAGCTGTTGGCCGAGGTAGGAGTAGCCAGGCGGAAGGCATGGCCAGCCGTTGAGAAATGCTTGTTGAAGTTTTCGATAATCATGGATTTATCGGTGGTGACCGTGTTACCTAGCCTCAGTGCAGTGGGCAGCTGGAGGAGGTGCTCTTGTTCTCCATGGACTTCACAGTGTCCCAGAACTTTTTGGAGTTGGAGCTACAGGATGCAAACTTCTGCCTGAAGAAGCTGGCCTTAGCTTTCCTGACTGACTGCGTGTATTGGTTCCTGACTTCCCTGAACAGTTGCATATCGCGGGGACTATTCAATGCTATTGCAGTCCGCCACAGGATGTTTTTGTGCTGGTCGAGGGCAGTCAGGTCTGGAGTGAACCAAGGGCTGTATCTGTTCTTAGTTCTGCATTTTTTGAACGGAGCATGCTTATCTAAAATGGTGAGGAAGTTACTTTTAAAGAATGACCAGGCATCCTCAACTGATGGGATGAGGTCAATGTCCTTCCAGGATACCCGGGCCAGGTCGATTAGAAAGGCCTGCTCACAGAAGTGTTTTAGGGAGCGTTGGTTGGTTTAAATCCCTGAACAGTTGGTTTAAATCCCTGGACAGTTGGTTTAAATCCCTGGGCAGTTGGTTTATTAAGTCACTGGACAGTTGGTTTAAATCCTTGGACAGTTGGTTTAAATCCCTGAACAGTTGGTTTATTAAATCCCTGAACAGTTGGTTTAAATCCTTGGACATTTGGTTTAAATCTCTGGGCAGTTGGTTTATGAAGTCCCTGGACAGTTGGTTTACATCCTTGGAAGTCCCTGGACAGTTGGTTTACATCCTTGGACAGTTGGTTTAAATCCCTGAACAGTTGGTTTAAATCCTTGGACAGTTGGTTTAAATCTCTGGGCAGTTGGTTTAAATCCCTGGACAGTTGGTTTAAATCCCTGGATAGTTGGTTTAAATCCCTGGACAGTTGGTTTAAATCCTTGGACAGTTGTTTTAAATCCTTGGACAGTTGGTTTAAATCTCTGGGCAGTTGGTTTATTAAGTCCCTGGACAGTTGGTTTAAATCCCTGGACAGTTGGTTTAAATCCCTGGACAGTTGGTTTAAATCCCTGGGCAGTTGGTTTATTAAATCCCTGGACAGTTGGTTTAAATCCTTGGACAGTTGGTTTAAATCCCTGGACAGTTGGTCTATTAAATCCTTGGACAGTTGGTTTAAATCCCTGGACAGTTGGTTTAAATCCCTGGACAGTTGGTTTAAATCCCTGGGCAGTTGGTTTATTAAGTCACTGGACAGTTGGTTTAAATCCTTGGACAGTTGGTTTAAATCCCTGAACAGTT
>NW_026281537.1:22500-25000 GCF_023373465.1 Oncorhynchus keta
CACTCACAGGCGCACACACACTCACACACACTCACAGGCGCACTCACAAACACACACTCACAGGCGCACATGCACTCACAAACACACACACACACACTCACAAACACACATGCACACACACTTGCCTGCCTGCTTGTGAGTATGTGTGTGAACCAAACTCCTTATTGCCTGATAAGCACTGCTGACACTACAATCCAGGCCCTCTGCAGACACAAACTATCAGTCAGTAACAGAGTATATTCTGGAGGCGCTTGGTTCTGGAATCCCTTGGTTCTGGAATCCCTTGGTTCTGGAGGCGCTTGGTTCTGGAATCCCTTGGTTCTGGAGGCCCTTGGTTCTGGAATCCCTTGGTTCTGGAGGCCCTTGGTTCTGGAATCCCTTGGTTCTGGAGGCCCTTGGTTCTGAAGTCCCCTGGTTCTGGAGGCCCTTGGTTCTGGAGGCCCTTGGTTCTGGAGGCCCTTGGTTCTGAAGGCCCTTGGTTCTGGAGGCCCTTGGTTCTGAAATCCCTTGGTTCTGAAGGCCCTTGGTTCTGGAGGCCCTTGGTTCTGGAGGCCCTTGGTTCTGAAGGCCCTTGGTTCTGGAGGCCCTTGGTTCTGAAATCTCTTGGTTCTGAAGTCCCTTGGTTCTGAAGTCCCTTGGTTCTGAAGGCCCTTGGTTCTGAAGGCCCTTGGTTCTGGAATCCCTTGGTTCTGGAATCCCTTGGTTCTGAAGGCCCTTGGTTCTGGAGGCCCTTGGTTCTGGAGGCCCTTGGTTCTGGAATCCCTTGGTTCTGGAGGCCCTTGGTTCTGGAGGCCCTTGGTTCTGAAGGCCCTTGGTTCTGGAGGCCCTTGGTTCTGGAATCCCTTGGTTCTGGAGGCCCTTGGTTCTGGAGGCCCTTGGTTCTGGAGGCCCTTGTCGTTAGTTATATTATCCCGGAGGCCCTTGTGGTTAGTTATATTATCCCGGAGGCCCTTGTGGTTAGTTATATTATCCCGGAGGCCCTTGTGGTTAGTTATATTATCCCAGAGGCCCTTGTGGTTAGTTATATTATCCCGGAGGCCCTTGGGGCTACATTGTATTTGTTATATTATCCCTGATGATGACCATTATGATGTACATTATGACTCATGTATGCAGTGGTCTTCCTCACACCCCTCTTCCTCTTGTTCATCCCTCCTCTCCTCGTTCCCCCTCTTGTTCCTTTCCTCTTGCACCCTACACCACTGTCTCCTCTCCTCTGTGGAAAGTAGTAGCCACTCAGAACTCTAGACAGTATGTTTGAAACAAGAGGTTGCTACCAATATAGACTCAGGGTTGGTGGTCACCAACCAGTCAAAATAATTAGGAGCAGTAGATCTCGGATTGCATTTTCTTGACTCGGGAAAGGCTGGTGACTCAGGGGATACGGAGATGTTCTACCACCAGCACTTTTTAAGACAGAGGTAGCTCAAACTCAGGAGATACAGAGATGTTCTGCCACCATCACTCTGCTCTGTCAGACTCTATCTGTGTGGAGAACTCACTGGAGGGTGAATTTTACTGACCTCGTCTCTCTCTCTCTCTCTCTCTCTCTCTCTCTCTCTCTCTCTCTCTCTCTCTCTCTCTCTCTCTCTCTCTCTCTCTCTCTCTCTCTCTCTCTTCTCTCTCTCTCTCTCTCTCTCTCTCTCTCTCTCTGTCTCTGTCTCTGTCTCTGTCTCTGTCTCTGTCTCTCTCTCTCTGTCTCTGTCTCACCCCCCCCTTGCTCTCTCTTATTGGAGGGTGAATTTTACTGACATCATCTCTCTCTTCTCTCTCTTTCAGCCATTGGGGTTCAGATGGCACTGGACCTGTTAGAGACCAGGTTCTGGGCTACAGCTAAGCAGGTGAGTTACAACATCCTGCCTAAATCACAAAATACAGCTAGTTAGTGCCCAAACCCAGCTCTGCAGAGTGGTCACTAGCCGGTACAGTTTTAAATGCCTAACCTTAAATTAAAACTAAAAAGCTCATCTTTGTTTTCATACATTTTTACAATAAAGCCCATTTCTGACTTTGCAACTGGCCTATCTAAGGGGAAATCGCTCAGTTCTGCCACCAGGTGATTTATGGCCATATTACAACCTTT
This sequence comes from Oncorhynchus keta, assembly GCF_023373465.1. Taxonomy (NCBI): domain Eukaryota; kingdom Metazoa; phylum Chordata; class Actinopteri; order Salmoniformes; family Salmonidae; genus Oncorhynchus; species Oncorhynchus keta. Next base: position 24,584 of record NW_026281537.1, read on the forward strand.
GACTGAACAGAACAGACACGGTCTACAACGGGTTCAGTCCTCTATTGACTGATACAGCCTCTGAATCAAACTGAACAGAACCGACACGGTCTACAACGGGTTCAGTCCTCTATTGACTGATACAGCCTCTGAATCAAACTGAACAGAACCGACACGGTCTACAACGGGTTCAGTCCTCTATTGACTCATACAGCCTCTGAATCAAACTGAACAGAACCGACACGGTCTACAACGGGTTCAGTCCTCTATTGACTGATACAGCCTCTGAATCAAACTGAACAGAAGGGACACGGTCTACAACGGGTTCAGTCCTCTATTGACTGATACAGCCTCTGAATCAAACTGAACAGAACCGACACGGTCTACAACGGGTTCAGTCCTCTATTGACTGATACAGCCTCTGAATCAAACTGAACA
>NW_026281537.1:30000-35000 GCF_023373465.1 Oncorhynchus keta
CTCTCCTTCTCTCCCCCTCTCTCTCTCTCCTTCCCCTCCGGATCTCTCCCCCTCTCTCTCAATGACACACACTTCCCTCCCTCATCTCATTCTCCTTCTCAATCCCTTCTTTTTTTTTTTTTCCTTCTTTCTGTCATCCATCTTCACTGAAACTCCATTATCTCCTCTCCTTCTCTCCCTCTCTCTCCTTCCCTCCCTCATCTCCTTCCATCAGCTTTTCACTCTCTCCTTCCCTCCCTCTCTCTCCTTCCCTCCCTTCTCTCCTTCCAGCCCTCTCTCTTGAGGGTATGCTCCATCTACCCTCCCTCCCCATGTTTCTCTGTTGTTGTGGGTATGCTACATCTCCCAGCATGTTTCTCTGTTGTTGTGGGTATGCTACATCTCTCTCTGTTTCTCTGTTGTTGAGGGTATGCTCATCTCCCAGCATGTTTCTCTGTTGTTGAGGGTATCTCTCATCTCCCCTGTTTCTCTGTTGTTGAGGGTATGCTACATCTCCCCATGTTTCTCTGTTCTGGGTATGCTACATCTCCCAGCCTGTTTCTCTGTTGTCTGAGGGTATGCTACATCTCCCAGCATGTTTCTCTGTTGTTGAGGGTATGCTCATCTTCCCTCTCTCTCTGCTCCTTCCCTCCCTCTGTTGTTGAGGGTACCCTCATCTCCCAGCATGTTTCTCTGTTGTTGTGGGTATGCTCTCCCAGCATGTTTCTCTCTGTTGTGGGTATCTCATCTCCCCTCCGGATGCTGTGCCCATCTCCCAGCATGACACAGTGGGTATGCTACATCTCCCATCATTTCATTCTCCTTCTCAATGTTTTCTGTTTTTAGGTAGCTCAATTTAACAACATCTGTGCTTCACTGTAAACTCATTCCCAGCATTATTCTCTGTTGTTGTGGGTATGCACATCTCACGCCAGCAACACACACACACACACACACACACACACACTGTTGTTGTGGGTACACATCTCACAGCATGTTTCTCTGTTGTTGTGGGTATGCTACATCTCCCAGCATGTTTCTCTGTTGTTGAGGGCTACATCAGCATGTTTCTCACATCTACATCTCAGATGCTACATCCAGCATGTTTCTCTGTTGTTGAGGGTATGCTACATCTCCCAGCATGTTTCTCTGTTGTTGTGGGTATGCTACATCTCCCAGCATGTTTCTCTGTTGTTGTGGGTATGCTACATCTCCCAGCATGTTTCTCTGTTGTTGAGGGTATGCTACATCTCCCAGCATGTTTCTCTGTTGTTGTGGGTATGCAGACATCTCCCAGCATGTTTCTCTGTTGTTGAGGGTATGCTACATCTCACCAGCATTTCTCTGTTGTTGTGGGTATGCTACATCTCCCAGCATGTTTCTCTGTTGTTGTGGGTACGCACATCACACGCACATGTTTCTCTGTTGTTGTGGGTATGCTACATCTCCCAGCATGTTTCTCTGTTCAGACCCTCACACATCACTCAGCATGTTTCTCATTCAGACTTGAGGGTATGCTACAATCTCCAGCATGTTTCTCTGTTGTTGAGGGTATGCTACATCTCCTAGCATGTTTCTCTGTTGTTGTGGGTATGCTACATCTCTCAGCATGTTTCTCTGTTGTTGTGGGTATGCTACATCTCCTAGCATGTTTCTCTGTTGTTGAGGGTATGCTACATCTCCCAGCATGTTTCTCTGTTGTTGAGGGTATGCTACATCTCAGCATGTTTCTCTGTTGTTGTGGGTATGCTACATCTCCCAGCATGTTTCTCTGTTGTTGTGGGTATGCTACATCTCCTAGCATGTTTCTCTGTTGTTGTGGGTATGCTACATCTCCCAGCATGTTTCTCTGTTGTTGTGGGTATGCTACATCTCCTAGCATGTTTCTCTGTTGTTGTGGGTATGCTACATCTCCCAGCATGTTTCTCTGTTGTTGTGGGTATGCTACATCTCCCAGCATGTTTCTCTGTTGTTGTGGGTATGCTACATCTCCTAGCATGTTTCTCTGTTGTTGTGGGTATGCTACATCTCCTAGCATGTTTCTCTGTTGTTGTGGGTATGCTACATCTCCTAGCATGTTTCTCTGTTGTTGTGGGTATGCTACATCTCCCAGCATGTTTCTCTGTTGTTGTGGGTATGCTACATCTCCCAGCATGTTTCTCTGTTGTTGTGGGTATGCTACATCTCTCAGCATGTTTCTCTGTTGTTGAGGGTATGCTACATCTCCCAGCATGTTTCTCTGTTGTTGTGGGTATGCTACATCTCCCAGCATGTTTCTCTGTTGTTGTGGGTATGCTACATCTCCCAGCATGTTTCTCTGTTGTTTTTCTGATTGGAAAAAGAGAGCAGATTCATAGTTTGAACAGTTAGAGCTGCTGCCCATCACTCACACGGACAAGCAACACCGTGGACAAGGACAGTGGGAGAGGGAGCGCTCATGCAATGCACTCTCTCTCTCTCCAATGTCAGGGCTCTTCTCCAGACCTCAACAGCAGGGTGTGTGTTTAGTGTGTGAGTGGAGGCCAGCTGAACAACCAACCCTGAACTATAACCACCTCCTTAACCTCTTGCTCCTACCCGACACGCAGGCATCCCATCTAGACATCTGGAAATGCAAATGCGCTACGCTAAATGCTAATAGTATTAGTTAAAACTCAAACGTTCATTAAAATACACATGCAGGGTATTGAATTAAAGCTACACTCGTTGTGAATCCAGGCAACAAGTCTGATTTTTAAAATGCTTTTCGGCGAAAGCATGAGAAGCTATTATCTGATAGCATGTAACACCCCAAAAGACCCGCAGGGGACGTAAACAAAATAATTAGCATAGTCGTCGCTACACAAAACCGCACAAGTAAAATATAAAACATTCATTACCTTTGACCATCTTCTTTGTTGGCACTCCTAGATGTCCCATAATCACTATTGGGTCTTTTTTCGATTAAATCGGTCCATATATAGCCTAGATATCGATCTATGAAGACTGTGTGATAAACAAAAAAAATTGCGTCTTATAACGTAATGTCATTTTTTTTAATTAAAAAAGTTGACGATAAACTTTCACAAAACACTTCGAAATACTTTTGTAATGCAACTTTAGGTATTAGTACACGTTAAAAAGCGACCAAATTGATCACGAGGCGATGTAGCTCAGTTGGTAGAGCATGGCGCTTGTAACGCCAGGGTAGTGGGTTCGATTCCGGGATCACCCATACGTAAAATGTATGCACACATGACTGTAAGTTGCTTTGGATAAAAGCGTCTGCTAAATGGCATATATTATATATTATATATTATGTATATTCTTTAGCTGTCCGTCTGGAAATAATGTCCGGGTAAATCTCAACCAAAATATCCGGTCAGAACCTGAACAAATGGCTTGTCTCTTCTTCGTTTGACCAAGAAACAAAGCCTAGGCAAATGACAAGACTGTTGACATCGTGTGGAAGCTGTAGGTATTGCAACCTCAGCCCCATTTATTGTGGTTCGCCTTTATCAATGGGTTGAAGTGGCGGATGGATATATATTTCCATTTTCAGTGATCAAATTTTCCTGCGCTTTTCGATGAAACGCACGTTCTGTTATAGTCACAGCCGTGATTTAACCAGTTTTATAAACGTCTGAGTGTTTTCTATCCACACATACTAATCATATGCATATACTATATTCCTGGCATGAGCAGCAGGGCGCTGAAATGTTGCGCGATTTTTAACAGAATGTTCGAAAAAGTAGGGGGTAGGAGTAACAGGTTAACCCAGGCCTCTGCCTGTGTCCCAAATGGCCCCTTATTCACTATATTAGTGCACTACTTTAGACCAGAGCCTATTTGGGTTGTGTTCAACAGTAGTGCACTATATAGGGGATAGGGTGCCATTTGGTAAACAGCCTCTTCCTCTGTAGCTAATAGCTGCGCCCTGGCTATTAACTACTATAATATAGCTAATAGCTGTGCCCTGGCTATTAACTACTATAATATAGCTAATTGCTATGCCCTGGCTATTAACTACTACAATATAGCTAATAGCTGTGCCCTGCTTATTAACTACTATAATATAGCTAATAGCTGTGCCCTGCCTATTTACTACTATAATATAGCTAATAGCTGTGCCCTGCCTATTTACTACTATAATATAGCTAATAGCTGTGCCCTGCCTATTTACTACTATAATATAGCTAATAGCTGTGCCCTGCCTATTTACTACTATAATATAGCTAATAGCTGTGCCCTGCCTATTTACTATTATAATATAGCTAATAGCTGTGCCCTGCCTATTTACTACTATAATATAGCTAACAGATGTGCCCTGGCTATTAACTACTACAGTGTAGCTAATAGCACGCTGCCCACTCAACCCATCCAGGACTCTATAAATGATGACAGAGAGAGAGAGAGAGACCACTTACAGAAGGCCAGGCAAGTAGTCACAACCCATCCAGAGGGGATTCTCTCAGAGTGAGGGGGCGGTAGGTAGGCAGATACAGTAGATAGGTCTGTTGTCTCTTCAGTGGTTGAAGAGATGGTGTGTGTGGGCTGGGAGGAGGGAGGACTGTGTTGTCTCTTAGTGGTTGAAGAGATGGGTGTGTGGGCTGGGAGGAGGGAGGACTGTGTTGTCTCTTAGTGGTTGAAGAGATGGTGTGTGTGGGCTGGGAGGAGGGGGACTGTGTTGTCTCTTAGTGGTTGAAGAGATGGTGTGTGTGGGCTGGGAGGAGGGGGACTGTGTTGTCTCTTAGTGGTTGAAGAGATGTGTGTGTGGGCTGGGAGGAGGGAGGACTGTGTTGTCTCTTAGTGGTTGAAGAGATGGTGTGTGTGGGCTGGGAGGAGGGAGGACTGTGTTGTCTCTTAGTGGTTGAAGAGATGGTGTGTGTGGGGTGGGAGGAGGGGGGACTGTGTTGTCTCTTAGTGGTTGAAGAGATGGTGTGTGTGGGGGCTGGGAGGAGGGAGGACTGTGTTGTCTCTTAGTGGTTGAAGAGATGGTGTGTGTGGGCTGGGAGGAGGGAGGACTGTGTTGTCTCTTAGTG
>NW_026281537.1:42500-53019 GCF_023373465.1 Oncorhynchus keta
CTATTTTCAAAGGATAAAGAACTATTAAAAACCTCATAGTTAAGATAATACTATATCTATAACTATAACAATATGGAAGAAAATTAAACGTGTTCTACAGGAACCAATATCCCTAAAACACCACCCGGTGGAACAATCCTGGCATAGTTTTCCAGAAGTCTCTGATAAATTGGTCCACATGGAAAACTAAAGGTGTAACGGATGTGAAACGGCTAGCTAGTTAGCGGTGGCGCTAAATAGCGTTTCAATCGGTGACGTCACTTGCTCTGAGACCTTGAAGTAGTGGTTCCCCTTGCTCTGCAAGGGCCGCGGCTTTTGTGGAGCGATGGGTCACGATGCTTCGTGGGTGACGGTTGTTGATGTGTGCAGAGGGTCCCTGGTTCGCGCCCGGGTATGGGCGAGGGGATGGTTTAAAGTTATACTGTTACAAAGGCATAGTAACTCTAAATGACTTGTTCATAGGAAATACTTTTATTTCCATGACTGCGTTAAAAAGCCATTTTGGATTAACCAATGTAAGATATGTTAAAATATGTGCATCTTAAAAGTTGTATACAGCATCACAAAATGTCCATTTGAAATCTTTAGGACATCAGCGCAATCTAGAGAGAATCCTATTTGAGTCAGAAAAGGTTTTTCATATGAAAGGTCAGCTAAACATAACCTTGCGGAGAGCCGATCCAACTGACAATCTCTTCGGAAAAAAATAATCTAAACCATTGGAACCAAGACTTAAAATGAACTGATATTGGCACAAGATGGAGGGAATGTTGGAAGATCACTGGTGCAGCCAATGCAGCCTGGCGGCTGGCTGCCCCTCGGTCCAAACACACACACACCAAACACAAACCCACCAAACACAACATGAGTTATTCTCAGCTGAGGAGCAACGAGGCGTCCTAATCACAGCCCCTGGGAAACAGCTAGTTATTGTGTTGTCACTTTTCTGTCTGTGTCTTAAAATGAAAACTCTTTCAGTCTCCCAGTTGTATTGTGTCTGTGGAACAGGGAGGAGGGGGGAGTAATTGTAGCCAACTGTCTCAGTTCATATTTTATCAGTGTGGGGGCGGCAGGTAGCCCAGTTGCTGGAGTGTTGAGCCAGTAACCGAAAGGTTCCTGAGCCTGTCGATCTGCAAGGCACTTAACCCTAATTGTTCCAGGGCCATCAATATTGGCTGGCCGTGACCCCCTCTCTGAGGGTGTCTCAGGTAGACTGGGGTTGTGCAGAAAACACATTTCCATTTAACCTCACACTGGACATGTGGAAAACAGGACAAATATGTGTAACGGCGTTCTTCGTTTGTCGAAAGAGAGTCGGACCGAAATGCAGCGTGGTGATTACTCATGTCTTTAATGAATGAATCGCGGTACATGAAAAAACTGATACAAAATACAAAACAACAAAACGGAACGTGAAACCTAATTACAGCCTATCTGGTGAAACTACACAGAGACAGGAACAATCACCCACGAAATACACAGTGAAACCCAGGCTACCTAAATACGGTTCCCCATCAGAGACAACAAGAATCACCTGACTCTGATTGAGAACCGCCTCAGGCAGCCAAGCCTAAACTAGACACAACCCTAATCAACCACAATCCCAATGCCTACAAAACCCCCACTACGACAATACAATAACCCCATGTCACACCCTGGCCTGAACAAATAATTAAAGAAAACACAAAATACTAAGACCAAGGCGTGACAATATGAGCCTATTTCAACTTGTATTTGAGCAGTACTTCCTTAAAACTAAAATAGGTCACAGGAAACAGTCTATCCCCACATACCTAAATTGAAGCACCTCTGCAGGCACACACACACACAAACACACACACACAGAGACACAGAGAAACAGACACAGACTAAAATAGGTCACAGGAAACATAGTCTATCCCCACATACCTAAATCGAAGCACCTCTGCAGGCACACACACACACACACACACACACACACACACACACACACACACACACACACACACAGACACAGACTGTAGTGTAAAATGACATAAAATGATGAATGAACAGACACAGACACAGACTTTGCTAGTGGCTAAAAAGACTTTAAAAGATGAATGAACAGTCTTTAGCTCAGTGGCTAACACAGTCTTTAGCTCAGTGGGCTAACACAGTCTTTAGCTCAGTGGGCTAACACAGTCTTTAGCTCAGTGGGCTAACACAGTCTTTAGCTCAGTGGCTAACACAGTCTTTAGCTCAGTGGGCTAACACAGTCTTTAGCTCAGTGGCTAACACAGTCTTTAGCTCAGTGGGCTAACACAGTCTTTAGCTCAGTGGGCTAACACAGTCTTTAGCTCAGTGGGCTAACACAGTCTTTAGCTCAGTGGCTAACACAATCTTTTGCTCAGTGGCTAACACAGTCTTTAGCTCAGTAGCTAACACAGTCTTTAGCTCAGTGGCTAACACAGTCTTTAGCTCAGTGGGCTAACACAGTCTTTAGCTCAGTGGGCTAACACAGTCTTTAGCTCAGTGGCTAACACAGTCTTTAGCTCAGTGGGCTAACACAGTCTTTAGCTCAGTGGGCTAACACAGTCTTTAGCTCAGTGGCTAACACAGTCTTTAGCTCAGTGGCTAACACAGTCTTTAGCTCAGTGGGCTAACACAGTCTTTAGCTCAGTGGGCTAACACAGTCTTTAGCTCAGTGGGCTAACACAGTCTTTAGCTCAGTGGGCTAACACAGTCTTTAGCTCAGTGGGCTAACACAGTCTTTAGCTCAGTGGCTAACACATTCTTTAGCTCAGTGGGCTAACACAGTCTTTAGCTCAGTGGGCTAACACAGTCTCTAGCTAAGTGGGCTAACACAGTCTTTAGCTCAGTGGCTAACACAGTCTTTAGCTCAGTGGCTAACACAGTCTTTAGCTCAGTGGCTAACACAGTCTTTAGCTCAGTGGGCTAACACAGTCTTAAGCTCAGTGGCTAACACAGTCTTTAGCTCAGTGGCTAACACAGTCTTTAGCTCAGTGGCTAACACAGTCTTTAGCTCAGTAGCTAACACAGTCTTTAGCTCAGTGTGCTAACACAGTCTTTAGCTCAGTGTGCTAACACAGTCTTTAGCTCAGTGGCTAACACAGTCTTTAGCTCAGTGGGCTAACAAGAGTATTTAGCTCAGTGGGCTAACACAGTCTTTAGCTCAGTGGGCTAACAAGAGTATTTAGCTCAGTGGGCTAACACAGTCTTGTGATACCCAGATCAAACCCAATCAGTCACATTGGACATTACATCCCATGGTACACTGCCAGAGATATTACTTAGCAAAGAGGTCTCAATGAGTATAGACGGCTCCTTTATGACTTTGCGAGTCTTTCAAATAAAATGTCCTAGTAAACTGAAAGCCCTAGAACCCAACACAAATCCTCAGAGGTAGTAGAATAGTGGAGCAGAGTCCACCGCAGGCTAGTATAGGAGAGACGGCTACGGTCACTCAAACACTAACTGTCCTCTATACACCTAACCTCTACCTCTACCCAGCTGATGAGCTGTCCTCTATACACCTAACCTCTACCTCTACCCAGCTGATGAGCTGTCCTCTATACACCTAACCTCTACCTCTACCCAGCTGATGAGCTGTCCTCTATACACCTGACCTCTACCTCTACCCAGCTGATGAGCTGTCCTCTATACACCTAACCTCTACCTCTACCTCTACCCAGCTGATGAGCTGTCCTCTATACACCTAACCTCCACACCTCTACCCAGCTGATGAGCTGTCCTCCATACACCTGACCTCTACCTCTACCCAGCTGATGAGCTGTCCTCTATACACCTAACCTCTACCTCTACCCAGTTGATGAGCTGTCCTCTATACACCTAACCTCTACCTCTACCCAGCTGATGAGCTGTCCTCTATACACCTGACCTCTACCTCTACCCAGCTGATGAGCTGTCCTCTATACACCTGACCTCTACCTCTACCCAGCTGATGAGCTGTCCTCTATACACCTAACCTCTACCTCTACCTCTACCCAGCTGATGAGCTGTCCTCTATACACCTAACCTCCACACCTCTACCCAGCTGATGAGCTGTCCTCCATACACCTGACCTCTACCTCTACCCAGCTGATGAGCTGTCCTCTATACACCTGACCTCTACCCAGCTGATGAGCTGTCCTCTATACACCTAACCTCTACCTCTACCCAGCTGATGAGCTGTCCTCTATACACCTAACCTCTACCTCTACCCAGCTGATGAGCTGTCCTCTATACACCTGACCTCTACCTCTACCCAGCTGATGAGCTGTCCTCTATACACCTAACCTCTACCTCTACCTCTAACCAGCTGATGAGCTGTCCTCCATACTCCTAACCTCTACCTCTAACCAGCTGATGAGCTGTCCTCCATACTCCTAACCTCTACCTCTAACCAGCTGATGAGCTGTCCTCCATACTCCTAACCTCTACCTCTAACCAGCTGATGAGCTGTCCTCCATACTCCTAACCTCTACCTCTAACCAGCTGATGAGCTGTCCTCCATACTCCTAACCTCTACCTCTAACCAGCTGATGAGCTGTCCTCCATACTCCTAACCTCTACCTCTACCCAGCTGATGAGCTGTCCTCTATACACCTGACCTCTACCCAGCTGATGAGCTGTCCTCTATACACCTAACCTCTACCTCTACCCAGCTGATGAGCTGTCCTCTATACACCTAACCTCTACCTCTACCCAGCTGATGAGCTGTCCTCTATACACCTGACCTCTACCTCTACCCAGCTGATGAGCTGTCCTCTATACACCTAACCTCTACCTCTACCTCTACCCAGCTGATGAGCTGTCCTCTATACACCTAACCTCTACCTCTACCCAGCTGATGAGCTGTCCTCTATACACCTGACCTCTACCTCTACCCAGCTGATGAGCTGTCCTCTATACACCTAACCTCTACCTCTACCTCTAACCAGCTGATGAGCTGTCCTCCATACTCCTAACCTCTACCTCTAACCAGCTGATGAGCTGTCCTCCATACTCCTAACCTCCACACCTCTACCCAGCTGATGAGCTGTCCTCCATACTCCTAACCTCTACTTCTACCTCTACCTCTACCCAGAGCACTGCAATACAGTACAGGTGACAGGTGACATGCCAGTGAGAAATCAACCACTCAACCAAGCAAAACAGTACAAAACAGCCTGGCTGGATTAAAATGAATAATTGAACTTGTACCGTGGACTAGATGGGAACTTCACTGGAGGAGAGATGGAGAGAGAGAGGGAGAGGTAGAGAGAGGTAGAGAGAGAGGGAGAGGTAGAGAGAGAGAGGGAGGTAGAGAGAGAGGGATAGGTAGAGAGAGAGAGGGAGGGAGAGGGAGAGGTAGAGAGAGTGAGGGAGAGATAGAGGGAGAGGTAGAGAGGGAGACATTTAGAGAGAGAGGGATCCAGAGAGAGAGAGGGAGAGGTTTGAGAGAGGGAGAGGTGGAAGTGAGGGAGAGGTAGATCTAAGGGAGAGGTAGAGGAGGGAGAGAGGTAGAGGTGAGAGAGGAGAGGTAGAGAGAGTGAGAGGTAGATCCTAGGTAGAGGTTGATCAGAGGTGGGGTTTCAGGTGATTTGAATTGGTGATTGAGGGAGAAGGAAGAGGTGGAGAGCACCAGGGAGTCTTGTTCCAGGAGGGGGAGAGAGGATTAGAGCCAGTTTTGGAGGTAGAGAGGGAGGTATTCCTCAGAGGAGGGAGGGAGGAGGGAGGGAGGGAGGGGAGGGACCAGACGGAGCTGAGGGAGGGATGGGTGTAGGGAGGGTTCAGGGAGGGAGGGAGGGAGGGAGGGAGCCCAGTATATAAACCACTGTTAAACAGATGAGGATTATAGTAAATGTGGTAGTGTATTATATAAGTGGTAGTGTATTATATAATGTGGTAGTGTATTATATAATGTGGTACTGTATGTGTATTATATAATGTGGTAGTGTATTATATAATGTGGTAGTGTATTATATAATGTGGTAGTGTATTATAGAGTGGAGGAGTGTACTATATAATGTGGTAGTGTATTATATAATGGATAGGTATTCTATCATGTGGTAGTGTATTATATAATGTGGTAGTGTATTATATAATGGGTAGCAGGGTATTATATAAGTGGTAGTGTATTATATAATGTGATAGTGTATTATATAATGTGGTAGTGTATTATGATGTGGGTGTATTATATAATGTGGTAGTGTATTATATAATGTGGTAGTGTATTATATAATGTGGTAGTGTATTATATAATGTGGTAGTGTATTATATAATGTGGTAGTGTATTATAGGGAGATTTAGAGATGGGAGTATTATATAAGAGGTATTATATAATGAGGTAGTGTATTAGGGAGATGTGGTAGTGTATTATATAATGAGGTAGTGTATTATATAATGTGGAGTGTATTATATAATGGGAGTGTATTATATAATGTGGTAGGTATTATATAATGAGGTAGTGTATTATATAATGTGGAGGGATTATATAATGTGGTAGTGTATTATATAATGTGGTAGTGTATTATATAATGTGGTAGTGTATATAAATAATGTGGTAGTGTATTATATAATGTGGTAGTGTATTATATAATGTGGTAGTGTATTATATAATGTGGTAGTGTATTATATAATGTGGTAGTGTATTATATAATGTGGTAGTGTATTATATAATGTGGTAGTGTATTATATAATGTGGTAGTGTATTATATAATGTGGTAGTGTATTATATAATGTGGTAGTGTATTATATAATGTGGTAGTGTATTATATAATGTGGTAGTGTATTATATAATGTGGTAGTGTATTATATAATGTGGTAGTGTATTATATAATGTGGTAGTGTATTATATAATGTGGTAGTGTATTATATAATGTGGTAGTGTATTATATAATGTGGTAGTGTATTATATAATGTGGTAGTGTATTATATAATGTGGTAGTGTATTATATAATGTGGTAGTGTATTATATAATGTGGTAGTGTATTATATAATGTGTAGTGTATTATATAATGTGGTAGTGTATTATATAATGTGGTAGTGTATTATATAATGTGGTAGTGTATTATATAATGTGGTAGTGTATTATATAATGTGGTAGTGTATTATATAATGTGGTAGTGTATTATATAATGTGGTAGTGTATTATATAATGTGGTAGTGTATTATATAATGTGATAGTGTATTATATAATGTGATAGTGTATTATATAATGTGGTAGTGTATTATATAATGTGGTAGTGTATTATATAATGTGGTAGTGTATTATATAATGTGGTAGTGTATTATATAATGTGGTAGTGTATTATATAATGTGTAGTGTATTATATAATGTGGTAGTGTATTATATAATGTGGTAGTGTATTATATAATAGTGTATTATATAATGTGTAGTGTATTATATAATGTGGTAGTGTATTATATAATGTGGTAGTGTATTATATAATGTGGTAGTGTATTATATAATGTGGTAGTGTATTATATAATGTGGTAGTGTATTATATAATGTGGTAGTGTATTATATAATGTGGTAGTGTATTATATAATGTGGTAGTGTATTATATAATGTGGTAGTGTATTATATAATGTGGTAGTGTATTATATAATGTGGTAGTGTATTATATAATGTGGTAGTGTATTATATAATGTGGTAGTGTATTATATAATGTGGTAGTGTATTATATAATGTGGTAGTGTATTATATAATGTGGTAGTGTATTATATAATGTGATAATGTATTATATAATGTGGTAGTGTATTATATAATGTGGTAGTGTATTATATAATGTGGTAGTGTATTATATAATGTGGTAGTGTATTATATAATGTGGTAGTGTATTATATAATGTGGTAGTGTATTTATTATATAATGTGATAATGTGTGTTACATTTACTATGCTGTCAAAAACGGTGTTTATGACAATGTTAGTGGTGTCATTGTAAAGACAGTGTGGTCTTCTCCCTGTCTGTCGGTCTGTCTCTAGGTGGGGAGGTTCTTTGGAGAAGTTGACGGCTCAGTGATGGCACGCCTTATCAAGATGGCCATGTTCAAAAGGTAAGACAATAGTCATGATAACACCTTTTACTGTTCTATATCTCATGATAATACCTTTTACTGTTCTATATCTCATGATAATACCTTTTACTGTTCTATATCTCATGATAATACCTTTTACTGTTCTATATCTCATGATAATACCTTTTACTGTTCTATATCTCATGATAATACCTTTTACTGTTCTATATCTCTCTCATGATAATACCTTTTACTGTTCTATATCTCATGATAATACCTTTTACTGTTCTATATCTCATGATAATACCTTTTACTGTTCTATATCTCATGATAATACCTTTTACTGTTCTATATCTCATGATAATACCTTTTACTGTTCTATATCTCATGATAATACCTTTTACTGTTCTATATCTCATGATAATACCTTTTACTGTTCTATATCTCATGATAATACCTTTTACTGTTCTATATCTCATGATAATACCTTTTACTGTTCTATATCTCATGATAATACCTTTTACTGTTCTATATCTCATGATAACACCTTTTACTGTTCTATATCTCATGATAATACCTTTTACTGTTCTATATCTCATGATAATACCTTTTACTGTTCTATATCTCATGATAATACCTTTTACTGTTCTATATCTCATGATAATACCTTTTACTGTTCTATATCTCATGATGAACACCTTTTACTGTTCTATATCTCATGATAACACCTTTTACTGTTCTATATCTCATGATAATACCTTTAACTGTTCTATATCTCATGATAATACCTTTAACTGTTCTATATCTCATGATAATACCTTTTACTGTTCTATATATAATATTATAATAATATATGCCATTTAGCAGACGCTTTTATCCAAAGCGACTTACAGTCATGTGTGCATATATCTCATGGGTGGTGATAATGGCGTTACAAGCGCCATGCTCTCAACTAGCTCTCATGATAATACCTTTTACTGGTCTATATCTCATGATAATACCTTTTACTGTTCTATATCTCATGATAATACCTTTAACTGTTCTATATCTCATGATAATACCTTTAACTGTTCTATATCTCATGATAATCCCTTTTACTGGTCTATATCTCATGATAATACCTTTTACTGTTCTATATCTCATGATAATACCTTTAACTGTTCTATATCTCATGATAATACCTTTAACTGTTCTATATCTCATGATAATACCTTTTACTGTTCTATATCTCATGATAATACCTTTAACTGTTCTATATCTCATGATAATACCTTTAACTGTTCTATATCTCATGATAATCCCTTTTACTGGTCTATATCTCATGATAATACCTTTTACTGTTCTATATCTCATGATAATACCTTTTACTGTTCTATATCTCATGATAATACCTTTAACTGTTCTATATCTCATGATAATACCTTTAACTGTTCTATATCTCATGATAATACCTTTTACTGTTCTATATCTCATGATAACACCTTTTACTGTTCTATATCTCATGATAATACCTTTAACTGTTCTATATCTCATGATAATACATTTTACTGTTCTATATCTCATGATAATACCTTTAACTGTTCTATATCTCATGATAATACCTTTTACTGTTCTATATCTCTGATAATACCTTTAACTGTTCTATATCTCATGATAATACCTTTAACTGTTCTATATCTCATGATAATACCTTTTACTGTTCTATATCTCCTGATAATACCTTTAACTGTTCTATATCTCATGATAATACCTTTAACTGGTCTATATCTCATGATAATACCTTTAACTGGTCTATATCTCATGATAATACCTTTTACTGTTCTATATCTCATGATAATACCTTTAACTGTTCTATATCTCATGATAATACCTTTTACTGTTCTATATCTCATGATAATACCTTTTACTGTTCTATATCTCATGATAATACCTTTTACTGTTCTATATCTCATGATAATACCTTTTACTGTCATTTTAGGTCTCAAACTGGTTTACGTTGTAAAACCCTTGTCATGTTGTTCTATATCTGTGTGTGGTTATTAGTGTAACATACCAGACTGTGTGTCATCACAGGTTTAGCCCTTTGATTTGATTGGCTGGGTCGGGTTTCTCTTACATCTACTGTACACCCTATTCCCTTTATAGTGCACTACTTTTGACCAGGGCCCATAGGCAGTAGGGTGACATTGGGGACATCCCCATCTCTTTTTCATCAAGCTGCATTGAGGACCTTTCAGCTGTGTGTCTGATGTAGAAACACTCCTGAGTGAAGTGATGCTCTATAACAGTTCAGAGGAATGTGATGCTTGATTTTAGAGGATATTACGCAACCTGTTTCTGTTGTCTCTCTGTCTGTGTGTCTTCAGGGTATCTCTGTACGACTATCAGGCCATGTGTAAGATGGGAGGACATTCTGCCAGCAGCGCCAGACCCCTTCTTAGTGTGAGTAAACATGTAAACAACAGTCTCTGTGTGTGTGTGTGTGTGTGTTTGTCTGAATACTGTATGTGTGTGTGTGTGTTTGTCTGAATAGTG
>NW_026281538.1:0-13253 GCF_023373465.1 Oncorhynchus keta
TATATAGTATGGTATTAACTGACCCTGTATATAGTATGGTATTAACTGACCCTGTATATAGTATGGTATTAACTGACCCTGTATATAGTATGGTATTAACTGACCCTGTATATAGTATAGTACTAACTGACCCTGTATATAGTATGGTATTAACTGACCCTGTATATAGTATGGTACTAACTGACCCTGTATATAGTATGGTATTAACTGACCCTGTATATAGTATGGTATTAACTGACCCTGTATATAGTATGGTATTAACTGACCCTGTATATAGTATGGTATTAACTGACCCTGTATATAGTATGGTATTAACTGACCCTGTATATAGTATGGTATTAACTGACCCTGTATATAGTATAGTACTAACTGACCCTGTATATAGTATGGTATTAACTGACCCTGTATATAGTATGGTACTAACTGACCCTGTATATAGTATGGTATTAACTGACCCTGTATATAGTATGGTACTAACTGACCCTGTATATAGTATGGTATTAACTGACCCTGTATATAGTATGGTATTAACTGACCCTGTATATAGTATGGTATTAACTGACCCTGTATATAGTATAGTACTAACTGACCCTGGTATATAGTATGGTATTAACTGACCCCATATAGTATGGTATTAACTGACCCTGTATATAGTATGGTATTAACTGACCCTGTATATAGTATGGTATTAACTGACCCTGTATATATAGTATGGTATTAACTGACCCTGTATATAGTATAGTACTAACTGACCCTGTATAGTATGGTATTAACTGACCCTGTATATAGTATGGTACTAACCACCCTGTATATAGTATGGTATTAACTGACCCTGTATATAGTATGGTACTAACTGACCCTGTATATAGTATGTAACACCCTGTATATAGTATGGTATTAACTGACCCTGTATATAGTATGGTATTAACTGACTCCTGTATATAGTATAGTACTAACTGACCCTGTATATAGTATGGTATTAACTGACCCTGTATATAGTATGGTACTAACTGACCCTGTATATATATGGTATTAACTGACCCTGTATATAGTATGGTATTAACTGACCCTGTATATAGTATGGTATTAACTGACCCTGTATATAGTATAGTACTAACTGACCCTGTATATAGTGCGGTATTAACTGACCCTGTATATAGTATGGTACTAACTGACCCTGTATATAGTATGGTATTAACTCCCTCCTGTATATAGTATGGTATTAACTGACCCTGTATATAGTATGGTATTAACTGACTCCCTGTATATAGTATGGTATTAACTGACCCTGTATAAGGTACGGTACTAACTGACCCTGTATAGTATGGCATTAACTGACCCTGTATATAGCAGGGTATTAACTGACCCTCCTGTATAGTATGGTATTAACTGACCCTGTATATAGTATGGTATTAACTGACCCTGTATATAGTATGGTATTAACTGACCCTGTATATAGTATGGTATTAACTGACCCTGTATATAGTATGGTATTAACTGACCCTGTATATAGTATGGTATTAACTGACCCTGTATATGGTATGGTATTAACTGACCCTGTATATAGTATGGTATTAACTGACCCTGTATATAGTATGAGTGATAACTGACCTAATATATAGTAAGTCGGTATTAACTGACCCTGTATATAGTATGGTATTAATGACCCTGTATATAGTATGGTATTAACTGACCCTGTATATAGTCTGGTATTAACTGACCCTGTATATAGTATGGTATTAACTGACCCTGTATGTAGTATGGTATTAACTGACCCCTGTATATAGTCTGGTATTAACTGACCCTGTATATAGTATGGTATTAACTGACCCTGTATATAGTATGGTATTAACTGACCCTGTATATAGTATGGTATTAACTGACCCTGTATATAGTATGGTATTAACTGACCCTGTATATAGTATGGTATTAACTGACCCTGTATATAGTATGGTATTAACTGACCCTGTATATAGTATGGTATTAACTGACCCTGTATATAGTATGGTATTAACTGACCCTGTATATAGTATGGTATTAACTGACCCTGTATATAGTATGGTATTAACTGACCCTGTATATAGTATGGTATTAACTGACCCTGTATATAGTATGGTATTAACTGACCCTGTATATAGTATGGTACTAACTGACCCTGTATATAGTATGGTACTAACTGACCCTGTATATAGTATGGTATTAACTGACCCTGTATATAGTATGGTATTAACTGACCCTGTATATAGTATGGTATTAACTGACCCTGTATATAGTATGGTATTAACTGACCCTGTATATAGTATGGTATTAACTGACCCTGTATATAGTATGGTACTAACTGACCTCTGTATATAGTATGGTATTAACTGACCCTGTATATAGTATGGTATTAACTGACCCTGTATATAGTATGGTATTAACTGACCCTGTATATAGTATGGTATTAACTGACCCTGTATATAGTATGGTATTAACTGACCCTGTATATGGTATGGTACTAACTGACCCTGTATATAGTATGGTACTAACTGACCCTGTATATAGTATGGTGATTAACTGACCCTGTATATAGTATGGTATTAACTGACCCTGTATATAGTATGGTATTAACTGACCCTGTATATAGTATGGTACTAACTGACCCTGTATATAGTATGGTATTAACTGACCCTGTATATAGTATGGTATTAACTGACCCTGTATATAGTATGGTATTAACTGACCCTGTATATAGTATGGTATTAACTGACCCTGTATATAGTATGGTATTAACTGACCCTGTATATAGTATGGTACTAACTGACCTGTATATAGTATGGTACTAACTGACCCTGTATATAGTATGGTATTAACTGACCCTGTATATAGTATGGAGTTAACTGACCCTGTATATAGTATGGTATTAACTGACCCTGTATATAGTATGGTACTAACTGACCCTGTATATAGTATGGTATTAACTGACCCTGTATATAGTATGGTACTAACTGACCCTGTATATAGTATGGTATTAACTGACCCTGTATATAGTATGGTATTAACTGACCCTGTATATAGTATGGTATTAACTGACCCTGTATATAGTATGGTACTAACTGACCCTGTATATAGTATGGTATTAACTGACCCTGTATATAGTATGGTATTAACTGACCCTGTATATAGTATGGTATTAACTGACCCTGTATATAGTATGGTATTAACTGACCCTGTATATAGTATGGTACTAACTGACCCTGTATATAGTATGGTATTAACTGACCCTGTATATAGTATGGTATTAACTGACCCTGTATATAGTATGGTACTAACTGACCCTGTATATAGTATGGTGCTAACTGACCCTGTATATAGTATGGTATTAACTGACCCTGTATATAGTATGGTGATTAACTGACCCTGTATATATAGTATGGTATTAACTGACCCTGTATATAGTATGGTATTAACTGACCCTGTATATAGTATGGTATTAACTGACCCTGTATATAGTATGGTATTAACTGACCCTGTATATAGTATGGTATTAACTGACCCTGTATATAGTATGGTATTAACAGAAAGCTGCTGACACATAGTAGATATTACAACACCTAGATAGGGGAAAGCGACCCGTGATTAGTTGATTCTTAGAGTCAGGTTTACCAGCTTGGACTGGGCCAACAGTGTGTTATAAATCAGGGCCCCGAGGACCGGAGCTGCCCATCCCTGCTCTATGTTCTTCCCATGTGGATTGTTGATGTAATGAAGGTCCTTTGTTTTCCTCAGCTGAGCTCTAGAGGGCGCTGTTACAACATTTTAACTCACAGATAGACCGACATGCTGATACTCAACACAACTCTAATTCAAATAATTACAATATTTTTTTTATTTCAGAATTCAACGTTATTCAATGTGTTACACAGAGGTCGTTATAATTGTGCCTTTTTTTTTTTACCCATTTTTAAGGATCAAACAAATGTTTGGAAGAACTAGGCCTTGTCTCTTACCTTAATATAATAATAATATATGCCATTTAGCAGACGCTTTTATCCAAAGCGACTTACAGTCATGTGTGCATACATTCTACGTATGGGTGGTCCCGGGGATCGAACCCACTACCCTGGCGTTACAAGCACCATGCTCTACCAACTGAGCTACAGAAGGACCACAGCATACATTCTACGTATGGGTGGTCCCGGGATCGAACCCACTACCCTGGCGTTACAAGCGCCATGCTCTACCAACTGAGCTACAGAAGGACCACCTTGTTTGTGTCATGATTTCCATTTGGAGATTAATACAAATATTCCTTCTCTTTATTCTGTCTGTATCTGCAATGTTATTTACCTGATTAATCAACATGAAATACATTTAATACAATAAACATTTAAAAAACAAATTAACATTTAACAACAACTCAATTATCACCGCACTTTCGCCATTCGCTCGCTCAAAGCTGTCCCCATCGACTGGTATGATGTGGAAAAACCAAGATATGCGACGTTCCTGGGTTCTCAGACAGTAGTTCAGCGCTGCTCAGCTCCACCGCACACCATTGGCTAGTTTAGTCATGCCAGTCAGACATCATCAGAAGTCATTCACAGGTGTTCTGTCTTTGAGGCTTTTTGTCTGTCTGTCAGTCTCTACCTCTGTCTCTGTCTCCCCAGTCCCTTCTAACATAGCTGTTAGGTCTTTAATACTGTCTGTCAGTCTCTACCTCTGTCTCTGTCTCCCCAGTCCCTCCTAACATAGCTGTTAGGTCTTTAATACTGTCTGTCAGTCTCTACCTCTGTCTCTGTCTCCCCAGTCCCTCCTAACATAGCTGTTAGGTCTTTAATACTGTCTGTCAGTCTCTACCTCTGTCTCTGTCTCCCCAGTCCCTCCTAACATAGCTGTTAGGTCTTTAATACTGTCTGTCAGTCTCTACCTCTGTCTCTGTCTCCCCAGTCCCTCCTAACATAGCTGTTAGGTCTTTAATACTGTCTGTCAGTCTCTACCTCTGTCTCTGTCTCCCAGTCCCTCCTAACATAGCTGTTAGGTCTTTAATACTGTCTGCCCGTCTCTACCTCTGTCTCTGTCTCCCCAGTCCCTCCTAACATAGCTGTTAGGTCATTAATACTGTCTGCCAGTCTCTATCTCTGTCTCTATCTCTGTCTCCCCAGTCCCTCCTAACATAGCTTTTAGGTCATTAATACTGTCTGCCAATCTCTATCTCTGTCTCTACCTCTGTCTCTGTCTCCCCAGTCCCTTCTAACATAGCTGTTAGGTCTTTAATACTGTCTGTCTGTCTCTGTCTCCCCAGTCCCTACTAACATAGCTGTTAGGTCTTTAATACTGTCTGTCAGTCTCTACCTCTGTCTCTGTCTCCCCAGTCCCTTCTAACATAGCTGTTAGGTCTTTAATACTGTCTGTCTGTCTCTACCTCTGTCTCTGTCTCCCCAGTCCCTTCTAACATAGCTGTTAGGTCTTTAATACTGTCTGTCAGTCTCTGTCTCTGTCTCTGTCTCCCCAGTCCCTTCTAACATAGCTGTTAGGTCATTAATACTGTCTGTCAGTCTCTACCTCTGTCTCTGTCTCCCCAGTCCCTACTAACATAGCTGTTAGGTCTTTAACACTACTGTCTATCAGTCTCTATCTCTGTCTCTACCTCTGTCTCCCCAGTCCCTCCTAACATAGCTGTTAGGTCTTTAATACTGTCTGTCAGTCTCTGTCTCTGTCTCCCCAGTCCCTCCTAACATAGCTGTTAGGTCTTTTACACTACTGTCTGTCAGTCTCTACCTCTGTCTCTGTCTCCCCAGTCCCTCCTAACATAGCTGTTAGGTCTTTAACACTACTGTCTATCAGTCTCTACCTCTGTCTCAGTCTCTACCTCTGTCTCTGTCTCCCCAGTCCCTTCTAACATAGCTGTTAGGTCTTTAATACTGTCTGTCAGTCTCTACCTCTGTCTCTGTCTCCCCAGTCCCTCCTAACATAGCTGTTAGGTCTTTAATACTGTCTGTCAGTCTCTACCTCTGTCTCTGTCTCCCCAGTCCCTACTAACATAGCTGTTAGGTCTTTTCCACTACTGTCTGTCAGTCTCTACCTCTGTCTCTGTCTCCCCAGTCCCTCCTAACATAGCTGTTGGGTCTTTAACACTACTGTCTATCAGTCTCTACCTCTGTCTCTGTCTCCCCAGTCCCTCCTAACATAGCTGTTAGGTCTTTAACACTACTGTCTATCAGTCTCTACCTCTGTCTCTGTCTCCCCAGTCCCTCCTAACATAGCTGTTAGGTCTTTAATACTGTCTGTCAGTCTCTACCTCTGTCTCTGTCTCCCCAGTCCCTACTAACATAGCTGTTAGGTCTTTTCCACTACTGTCTGTCAGTCTCTACCTCTGTCTCTGTCTCCCAGTCCCTCCTAACATAGCTGTTAGGTCTTTTACACTACTGTCTGTCAGTCTCTACCTCTGTCTCTGTCTCCCCAGTCCCTCCTAACATAGCTGTTAGGTCTTTAACACTACTGTCTATCAGTCTCTACCTCTGTCTCAGTCTCTACCTCTGTCTCTGTCTCCCCAGTCCCTTCTAACATAGCTGTTAGGTCTTTAATACTGTCTGTCAGTCTCTACCTCTGTCTCTGTCTCCCCAGTCCCTCCTAACATAGCTGTTAGGTCTTTAATACTGTCTGTCAGTCTCTACCTCTGTCTCTGTCTCCCCAGTCCCTACTAACATAGCTGTTAGGTCTTTCCACTACTGTCTGTCAGTCTCTACCTCTGTCTCTGTCTCCCCCCAGTCCCTCCTAACATAGCTGTTAGGTCTTTTACACTACTGTCTGTCAGTCTCTACCTCTGTCTCTGTCTCCCCAGTCCCTCCTAACATGGCTGTTAGGTCTTTAACACTACTGTCTATCAGTCTCTACCTCTGTCTCAGTCTCTACCTCTGTCTCTGTCTCCCCAGTCCCTTCTAACATAGCTGTTAGGTCTTTAATACTGTCTGTCAGTCTCTACCTCTGTCTCTGTCTCCCAGTCCCTCCTAACATAGCTGTTAGGTCTTTAATACTGTCTGTCAGTCTCTACCTCTGTCTCTGTCTCCCAGTCCCTACTAACATAGCTGTTAGGTCTTTTCCACTACTGTCTGACTTGGTTCTCTGTGCCCAGTCCCCTCTATCATAGCTGTTAGGTCTTTAATACTGTCTGTCTGTCTCTGTCTCCCCAGTCCCTACTAACATAGCTGTTAGGTCTTTTCCACTACTGTCTGACTTGGTTCTCTGTGCCCAGTCCCCTCTGACCTTCACTTTTCTGGGGTTGGTGTTCAGGCTCTTTGACCTCAGTGATGGATACATCCTGTCCTCTGCCACAAGCAGAAGGCCTCCACCAGTATCTTTAGCCTCCGCTTCCTGCTTCTCCTCACCTCCATCTTGGTTGCTCTCTGACTTGCTCTTCCCTGGTTCCTGTGGTTCACTGTCTGTCGTTGTCTCTTTGGCCTCTGCCTCGTCCTTTGTATCTGTGGTGGTGGGGACTAGCTTCTCCATGGAGACTTTGGGCATGTGGCCGAACGGGCAGGGGTGGACTTTGTACTCGAAGCACGTTGCCCAGTGACCCATGGTCGGAGATCTGGAGGTAACCGTTTCCTGATGCCCTGTGAGGGGGGTTGTTGGCGTCTGTGGCCCAAGTAGCCCCCTCATCTCCCCATCGGCTGGGTTGTACACCGTGGTGCTCCTGGATCTGGGCCTGGAGGTGAGACAGTCACTGTGGGTCTCGGGTGACTGGTACTGCAGGGACCCTGACCCTCTCCAGAGGGTATGAGATGGCTGCTTCTAGCTTGATCTTCTCCGTGGTCACGCCTGCCTTCTCAGGGCCGCGTCCATCGAGGCTGCAGGGCTGCAGGGCTGTGGAGAAGGCTCTGTAGGAACCTCAGGCCTCTGGGTTGGGGTTTCCTTCCTCCTTCGCAGACAGAGACACTGGAGCTGGAATGATTCCTCTCTCTGGGGCCCACCACGTCTAACGTGGCTCCGTACTCCTTCACAGAGGCCGTGATGCTGGTCGTGGTTTCTCTCATACTCCGTTTCCTCTCAACCACCTTCCTCTGGCTCCCCTTCCTCTCAGGGCTCCTGGTGTCCCCAGCCTCAGAGCGGGTGTCATCTCCCATCTCCAGGTGGTACCGGTACAGACTGTAGCCGTCAGAGCTGATGGACAGACAGACACACAGACAGATATATAATCAGTAAATACCATCCTCACATCGTCCATAAACACTAGACTACTGTACTGATCATCAGTAAACATCATCCTCTCATCATCCTTATTAAACACTAGACTACTGTACTGATCATGGTATATCCAAGATGGCGTAGCAATCGGACGTGTGTTTTGTCTTGTCCCGTCCTGTCTAGTGTAAATATAGTTTTCTTCGTTTTTTTTTTTTTCTGTATATATTTCGTACATATTTTAATCTCACTTTCAAACTAGAGCTGAATATACTCTCCTGCAACCCGCATCACCCAATGTGGTACGGATCTGCTTTTTCTATACTTTACTTTAGAACCGTCAGAAGCTAGCCAGCTAACTAGCTACTACTCAGTTAGCCATTGCTAGCGGTCTTCAAAGCTAACTAGGACACCAGCGCGACATCAACCCAGAGCATATCAGACTGCTCTTTCTCTACCACATCTCCGGATTCCTACCGCAAGCTCTGAACCTTTACACCGGATCATCGCAACTAGCTAGCTGCAATCCAGTGGCTACTCCTGGCTAACGTCTCTGTCCCAAAACAAGCTACAGTTAGCCTTGAGCTAAGCCCATCTCCCGACTAGCTGAAGAGGCCCAACAATACCTCTTTTGCCAATTGGCCTGGACCCTTTACTGCCGACACGGAGCCCCGCCGATCCATCACGACTGGTCCGCCGACATAATCGTCCGAGGTGGTTTCAACAGGCTTTTTCGTTAGCATACTCCTGGGCTACAATTACCCGGGCGACCGGTCTGTCGATGTCACCGCAAGAAGAGGAATAAACAGACTCACCCCATCGCGACGTCCCCCAAAGGTTAGCTCTCTAGCCCTCGCTATCTCCTGCTTGCTAATTCGGCCTGCTAACGGTTAGCTTGTCTAGCCGGGCCTACGAACTGTTAGCTTGTTAGCACAGGCCTGCTAACCATCTGGCTCACTGCGTTCTAAACACTCTGAACCCATTTACTTTCTATCTCTCTTTGATTTTTATTTTGTTTATACCTTCCGGAAACCTGCCTCACCCACTGTGATACGGAATCGCTATCACCTTTAATTTTTTATTTTATTTTTATGACACACTCAAGAACCTCCAGACGCTAACCAGCTAACTAGCTACAAGCTATTTAGTCATTGTTAGTTTTTTTTTTTTTTTTTTTTTTTTATTTTTTTTTTTTTTTTTTTAAACCTGGATAACACTCGCCAGCCCAGCTTCCTGCCCATCCACCGCTGCCCCCTGGACACTGATCTCTTGGCTACATAGCTGACGCACGCTGGACTGTCCATTAATCACGGTACTCCATTCTGCTTGTTTGTTTTATCTGTCGACCCAGTTGCCTAGTCAACGCCATTTTACCTGCTGTTTGTTGTGCTAGCTGATTAGCCTCGCCTACTGTTTTTAGCTAGCTTTCCCAATTCTACACCTGTGATTACTGTATGCCTCGCTGTATGTCTCTCCCAAATGTCAATATGCCTTGTATACTGTTGTTCAGGTTAGTTATCATTGTTTTAGTTCACAATGGAGCCCTAGATCCACTCTGCATACCCCTGTTACCTCCTTTGTCCCACCCCCCCACACATGCGGTGACCTCACCCATTACAACCAGCATGTCCAGAGATACAACCTCTCTCATCATCACCCAGTGCCTGGGCTTACCTCCGCTGTACCCGCACCCCACCATACCCCTGTCTGCGCATTATGCCCTGAATATATTCTACCATGCCCAGAAACCTGCTCCTCTTATCCTCTGCCCCCAACGCTCTAGGCGACCAGTTTTGATAGCCTTTAGCCGCACCTCATACTACTCCTTCTCTGTTCCGCGGGTGATGTGGAGGTAAACCCAGGCCCTGCATGTCCCCAGGTACCCTCATTTGTTGACTTCTGTGATCGAAAAGTCTTGGTTTTATGCATGTCAACATCAGAAGCCTCCTCCCTAAGTTTGTTTTACTCACTGCTTTAGCACACTCTGCTAACCCTGATGTCCTTGCCGTGTCTGAATCCTGGCTCAGGAAGGCCACCAAAAATTCAGAGATTTCCATACCCAACTATAACATCTTCCGTCAAGATAGAACTGCCAAAGGGGCGGAGTCGCAGTCTACTGCAGAGATAGCCTGCAAAGTAATGTCATACTTTCCAGGTCCATACCCAAACAGTTTGAACTACTAATTTTGAAAATTACTCTCTCCAGAAACAAGTCTCTCACTGTTGCCGCCTGCTACCGACCCCGTCAGCTCCCAGCTGTGCCCTGGACACCATTTGTGAATTGATCGCCCCCATCTAGCTTCAGAGTTTGTCCTGTTAGGTGACCTAAACTGGGATATGCTTAACACCCCGGCAGTCCTACAATCTAAGCTAGATGCCTCAATCTCACGCAAATCATCAAGGAACCCACCAGGTACAACCTAACTCTGTAAACAAGGGCACCCTCATAGACGTCATCCTGACCAACTGGCCCTCCAAATATACCTCCGCTGTCTTCAACCAGGATCTCAGCGATCACTGCCTCATCGCCTGTATCCGCCACGGAGCCGCAGTCAAACGACCACCCCTCATCACTGTCAAACGCTCCTAAAACACTTCTGTGAGCAGGCCTTTCTAATCGACCTGGCCCGTGTATCCTGGAAGGACATTGACCTCATCCCGTCAGTTGAGGATGCCTGGTCATTCTTTAAAAGTAACTTCCTCACCATTTTGGATAAGCATGCTCCGTTCAAAAAATGCAGAACCAAGAACAGATACAGCCCTTGGTTCACTCCAGACCTGACTGCCCTCGACCAGCACAAAAACATCCTGTGGCGGACTGCAATAGCATCGAATAGCCCCGTGATATGCAACTGTTCAGGAAGTCAGGAACCAATACACGAGTCAGTCAGGAAAGCTAAGGCCAGCTTCTTCAGGCAAAAAGTTTGCATCCTGTAGCTCAACTCCAAAAAAGTTCTGGGACACTGTGAAGTCCATGGAGAACAAGAGCACCTCCTCCCAGCTGCCCACTGCACTGAGGCTAGGGAAACACGATTCACCCACCGATAAATCCATGATTATCGAAAACTTCAATAAGCACTTCTCAACGGCTGGCCATGCCTTCCGCCTGGCTACTCCAACCTCGGCCAACAGCTCCCGCCCGTAGTTCCTCACCCAAGCCTCTCCAGGTTCTCCTTTACCCAAATCCAGATAGCAGATGTTCTGAAAGAGCTGCAAAACCTGGACCCGTACAAATCAGCTGGGCTTGACAATCTGGACCCGCTATTTCTGAAACTATCTGCCGCCATTGTCGCAACCCCTATTACCAGCCTGTTCAACCTCTCTTTCATATCGTCTGAGATCCCCAAGGATTGAAAGCTGCCGCAGTCATCCCCTCTTCAAAGGAGGAGACACCCTGGACCCAAACTGCTAGACCTATATCCATCCTGCCCACCTATCTAAGGTCTTCAGCCAAGTCAACAAACAGGTCACTGACCATCTCGAATCCACCGTACCTTCTCCGCTGTGCAATCTGGTTTCGAGTCGGTCACGGTGCACCTCAGCCACACTCAAGGTACTAAATGATATCATAACCGCCATCGATAAAAGACAGTACTGTGCAGCCGTCTTCATCGACCTCGCCAAGGCTTTCGACTCCTGTCAATCACCAAATTCTTATCGGCAGACTCAACAGCCTCGGTTTTCGGATGACTGCCTTGCCTGGTTCACCAATTACTTTGCAGACAGAGTTCAGTGTGTCAAATCAGAGGGCATGCTGTCCGGTCCTCTGGCAGTCTCTATAAAAAGTGCCACAGGGTTCCAATTCTCGGGCCGACTCTTTTCTCTGTATATATCAATGATGTTGCTCTTGCTGGGCGATTCCCTGATCCACCTTTACGCAGACGGCACCATTCTATATACTTTCGGCCCGTCATTGGACACTGTGCTATCAAACCTCAAACGGCTTCAATGCCACAGCACTCCTTCCGTGGCCTCCAGCTGCTCTTAAACGCAGTAAAACCAAATGCATGCTTTTCAACCGATCGCTGCCTGCACCCGCATGCCCGACTAGCATCACCACCCTGGATGGTCTCCAACCTTGAATATGTGGACATCTATAAGTACCTAGGTGTCTGGCTAGACTGCAAACTCTCCTTCCAGACTCACATCAAACATCTCAATCAAAACAAATCCAGAGTCGGCTTTCTATTCCGCAACAAAGCCTCCTTCACTCCCACGCTGCCAAGCTTACCTAGTAAAACTGACTATCCTACCGACCTCGACTTCGGCGATGTCATCTACAAAATGGCTTCCAACACTCTACTCAGCAAACTGGATGCAGTCTATCACAGTGCCATCCGTTTTGTCACTAGCACTATACCACCCACCACTGCGACTTGTATGCTCTAGCCGGCTGGCCCTCACTACATATTCGCTCGCCAGACCCACTGGCTCCAGGTCATTTACAAGTCCATGCTAGGTAAAGCTCCGCCTTATCTCAGTTCACTGGTCACGATGGCAACACCCATCCGTAGCACGCGCTCCAGCAGGTGTATCTCACTGATCATCCCTAAAGCCAACACCTCATTTGGCCGCCTTTCGTTCCAGTACTCTGCTGCCTGTGACTGGAACGAATTGCTAAAATCGCTGAAGTTGGAGACTTTTATCTCCTCACCAACTTCAAACATCAGCTATCCGAGCAGCTAACCGATCGCTGCAGCTGTACATAGTCTATAGGTAAATAGCTCACCCTTTTTCACCTACCTCATTCCCATACTGTTTTTATACTGTTTTTATTTATTTACTTTTCTGCTCTTTTGCACACCAATATCTCTACCTGTACATGCCCATCTGATCATTTATCACTCCAGTGTTAATCTGCAAAATTGTATTATTCGCCTACCTCCTCATGCCTTTTGCACACATTGTATATAGACTGCCCATTTTTTTCTACTGTGTTATTGACTTGCTAATTGTTTACTCCATGTGTAACTCTGTGTTGTCTGTTCACACTGCTATGCTTTATCTTGGCCAGGTCGCAGTTGCAAATGAGAACTTGTTCTCAACTAGCCTACCTGGTTAAATAAAGGTGAAATAAAAATAAAAATAAA
>NW_026281539.1:0-8926 GCF_023373465.1 Oncorhynchus keta
GAGGAGAATAAGACATTCTGTCCATTATAACAGGAGAGTGAGGAGAATAAGACATTCTGTCCATTATAACAGGAGAGTGAGAATAAGACATTCTGTCCATTATAACAGGAGAGTGAGGGAGAATAAGACATCTGTCCATTATAACAGGAGAGTGAGGGAGAATAAGACATTCTGTCCATTATAACAGGAGAGTGAGGAGAGAATAAGACATTCTGTCCATTATAACAGGAGAGTGAGGAGAATAAGACATTCTGTCCATTATAACAGGAGAGTGAGGAGAATAAGACATTCTGTCCATTATAACAGGAGAGTGAGGAGAATAAGACATTCTGTCCATTATAACAGGAGAGTGAGGAGAATAAGACATTCTGTCCATTATAACAGGAGAGTGAGAATAAGACATTCTGTCCATTATAACAGGAGAGTGAGGAGAATAAGACATTCTGTCCATTATAACAGGAGAGTGAGGAGAATAAGACATTCTGTCCATTATAACAGGAGAGTGAGGAGAATAAGACATTCTGTCCATTATAACAGGAGAGTGAGGAGAATAAGACATTCTGTCCATTATAACATGAGAGTGAGGAGAATAAGACATTCTGTCCATTATAACAGGAGAGTGAGGAGAATAAGACATTCTGTCCATTATAACAGGAGAGTGAGGAGAATAAGACATTCTGTCCATTATAACATGAGAGTGAGGAGAATAAGACATTCTGTCCATTATAACATGAGAGTGAGGAGAATAAGACATTCTGTCCATTATAACATGAGAGTGAGGAGAATAAGACATTCTGTCCATTATAACAGGAGAGTGAGGAGAATAAGACATTCTGTCCATTATAACATGAGAGTGAGGAGAATAAGACATTCTGTCCATTATAACATGAGAGTGAGGAGAATAAGACATTCTGTCCATTATAACAGGAGAGTGAGGAGAATAAGACATTCTGTCCATTATAACAGGGGAGTGAGGACATACAGAAACAAGCTCCAATGAAGTGATTGGTTCTAATGTGTCCATCCCGGATCATGAATTATTTGGCATCATAACACTCGTTTTGCATTAAACCTTACGCCTCGGTGCATCGGTGCATTCAGACTCTGCCATTCACTCCCCCTCTTGTTGTTAATGAACTCTCCTGGCGCTTTCTGATGAGAGTGTGTGTTGTGGCGAATATAGGTCAATATACGTATGTGTGTGGTGGGTCCTCGGCACGTTATGCTTGTGTGTGGTGGGGGTGAGGAATGATTTGTGTGTGTGTGTGTGTGTGTGTGTGTGTGTGTGTGTGTGTGTGTGTGTGTGTGTGTGTGTGTGTGTGTGTGTGTGTGTGTGTGTGTGTGTGTGTGTGTGTGTGTGTGTGTGTGTGTGTGTGTGTGTGTGTGAAACACGTTGTTATGGGATTTTTTATGAATAATGACTAAATTATGTATACATTTAACGAAGAACTATAACTAAACAGAATACTACCCTGTGACTGTATGATTGTATGAATCTTATTAGAATCATAACAGTAAATCTGATGTGTGTAGTTTTAGTCAAGAATTAGAACAAGGACTTTCTGTTCCTTGTTAGAAATGAATGGAGCTATCGTCAGACCGGCTGGAATACTGTGTTCCTTACAGGACATTATGTCCCCACCCAGGGAGGGGAGAGACCTTGGGCTTGTAGTCGATTGTTTAACAGGTGGCAGACAATGTGAGAAGACTTGTGAACTATATTGCCATTGTATCTGAGAGGAGGAGGGATATTTATGATGAAATGTGAGGTATATAGACCAATGTACAGGAAATGATAAGGGGAACGTTCCTGTGAATAAACATTTGACTATTGTTGCTGGGCCTCCACCTGATTCATTTCAACCTGTTTCCTACAAATTCTAGGTTTCAGGCTGAGAGTAATATCATTCAATTGGATTATGAACATTGAGAACAAAGTTCTCATGACACACATATAGTAGCATATAGTAGCAGCACACTTCTCTTAATACAACGCTCACCAAGTTGAACATTTCAATTAGCTGATGAACTGTATCTCTGCTGCTCCCTGATCCTTACTATACATAATACATCTCTGCTGCTCCCTGATCCTTACTATACATAATACATCTCTGCTGCTCCCTGATCCTAACTATACATAATACATCTCTGCTGCTCCCTGATCCTAACTATACATAATACATCTCTGCTGCTCCCTGATCCTTACTATACATAATACATCTCTGCTGCTCCCTGACCCATACGTATACATCTCTGCTCCTGATCCTTACTATACTGTAAATCTCTGCTGCTAAAATCCTAACATACATAATACATCTCTGGCTCCCATCCTATATTAATATGCTATGATCCTAACTATATATCTCTGCTATTGATCCTTACTTATAATACATCTCTGCTGCTCCCTGATCCTTACTATACATAATACATCTCTGCTGCTCCCTGATCCTTACTATACATAATACATCTCTGCTGCTCCCTGATCCTTACTATACATAATACATCTCTGCTGCTCCCTGATCCTTACTATACATAATACATCTCTGCTGCTCCCTGATCCTAACTATACATAATACATCTCTGCTGCTCCCTGATCCTTACTATATATAATACATCTCTGCTGCTCCCTGATCCTTACTATACATAATACATCTCTGCTGCTCCCTGATCCTAACTATACATAATACATCTCTGCTGCTCCCTGATCCTTACTATACATAATACATCTCTGCTCCCTGATCCTTACTATACATAATACATCTCTGCTCCCTGATCCTAACTATAAATAATACATCTCTGCTGCTCCCTGATCCTATCTATACATAATACATCTCTGCTGCTCCCTGATCCTAACTATACATAATACATCTCTGCTGCTCCCTGATCCTATCTATACATAATACATCTCTGCTGCTCCCTGATCCTAACTATAAATAATACATCTCTGCTGCTCCCTGATCCTATCTATACATAATACATCTCTGCTGCTCCCTGATCCTTACTATACATAATACATCTCTGCTGCTCCCTGATCCTAACTATACATAATACATCTCTGCTGCTCCCTGATCCTAACTATACATAATACATCTCTGCTGCTCCCTGATCCTAACTATACATAATACATCTCTGCTGCTCCCTGATCCTTACTATACATAATACATCTCTGCTGCTCCCTGATCCTTACTATACATAATACATCTCTGCTGCTCCCTGATCCTAACTATACATAATACATCTCTGCTGCTCCCTGATCCTTACTATACATAATACATCTCTGCTGCTCCCTGATCCTTACTATACATAATACATCTGTACTGCTCCCTGATCCTTACTATACATAATACATCTCTGCTACTCCCTGATCCTTACTATACATAATACATCTCTGCTGCTCCCTGATACTAACTATACATAATACATCTCTGCTGCTCCCTGATCCTTACTATACATAATACATCTCTGCTGCTCCCTGATCCTTACTATATAATACATCTCTGCTGCTCCCTGATCCTAACTATACATAATACATCTCTGCTGCCCTGATCCTTACTATAAATAATACATCTGTACTGCTCCCTGATCCTTACTATACATAATACATCTCTGCTGCTCCCTGATCCTTACTATACATAATACATCTCTGCTGCTCCCTGATCCTTACTATACATAATACATCTCTGCTGCTCTGATCCTAACTATACATAATACATCTCTGCTGCTCACTGATCCTAACTATACATAATACATCTCTGCTGCTCCCTGATCCTATCTATACATAATACATCTCTGCTGCTCCCTGATCCTTACTATACATAATACATCTCTCTGCTCCCTGATCCTAACTATACATAATACATCTCTGCTCCCTTGATCCTTACTATAAATAATACATCTCTGCTGCTCCCTGATCCTTACTATACATAATACATCTCTGCTGCTCCCTGATCCTATCTATAAATAATACATCTCTGCTGCTCCCTGATCTTACTATAAGTAATACACTGATCCTATCTATAAATAATACATCTCTGCTGCTCCCTGATCCTTACTATACATAATACATCTCTGCTGCTCCCTGATCCTTACTATACATAATACATCTCTGCTGCTCCCTGATCCTAACTATACATAATACATCTGTACTGCTCCCTGATCCTTACTATACATAATACATCTCTGCTGCTCCCTGATCCTTACTATAAATAATACATCTCTGCTGCTCCCTGATCCTTACTATACATAATACATCTGTACTGCTCCCTGATCCTTACTATACATAATACATCTCTGCTGCTCCCTGATCCTTACTATACATAATACATCTCTGCTGCTCCCTGATCCTTACTATAAATAATACATCTCTGCTGCTCCCTGATCCTTACTATAAATAATACATCTCTGCTGCTCCCTGATCCTTACTATACATAATACATCTCTGCTGCTCCCTGATCCGTACTATACATAATACATCTCTGCTGCTCCCTGATCCTATCTATAAATAATACATCTCTGCTGCTCCCTGATCCTTACTATACATAATACATATCTGCTGCTCCCTGATCCTAACTATACATAATACATCTCTGCTGCTCCCTGATCCTATCTATAAATAATACATCTCTGCTGCTCCCTGATCCTTACTATACATAATACATCTATACATAATACATCTGTACTGCTCCCTGATCCTTACTATACATAATACATCTCTGCTGCTCCCTGATCCTAACTATACATTACTGATCCTATCTATAAATAATACATCTCTGCTGCTCCCTGATCCTAACTATACATAATACATCTCTGCTGCTCCCTGATCCTAACTATACATAATACATCTCTGCTGCTCCCTGATCCTATCTATACATAATACATCTCTGCTGCTCCCTGATCCTATCTATACATAATACATCTCTGCTGCTCCCTGATCCTTACTATACATAATACATCTGTACTGCTCCCTGATCCTTACTATACATAATACATTTCTGCTGCTCCTTGATCCTAACTATAAATAATACGTGGCCTAATTGTAATTAGAGCAGAACATTTCATTAAACCCAACAATACAGGACAGGAAATTGTTGAATCTTTCCCCCTGTTTTGTCAGCTGAAAGTGTTCCACTGTGCAGCGGTAGACTAGCTCTTCCATACAAACCCTTTTAATATGTACAGGAATATACAGTGTTATGTCTCAGGAGAATGGGAGGGCTGGACATGCAAATTACACAGACCAACACACACACACACACACACACACACACACACCCTCGGCTGGCGCTAGTGAGGTGTGTTATTCATCATGGATGAGGCCTGTGTACTGAACACAGCATGGGTCCTATCTATGAGGTAAACAGACTGCAATTAGGTAACATGCTTTTGCACTTTGAGGGCTGCTGCTCCGTCTTCTGCGATCTGTGACAGTGTGTGTATCAGTGTGTGCATATGTGTGTGTGTGCCTTTTTGTGTGTGTCCCATGCGTGTGTGTGTGCATGCTTGTGTGTGTGCGTTCGTGTCCATGCGTGTGTGTGTGTGCATGCGTGTGTGTGTGCATGCTTGTGTGTGTGTGTGTGTGCATGCGTGCCCATAAGTGTGTGTGCATGTCCGTTCATGAGTGGAGCGTCAGATAGCCTAGAGGTTCAGAGCGTTGGGCCAGTAACCGAAAGGTCGCTGGTTCCAATCCCTGAGCCGACTAGGTGAAAAATATGTCGATGTGCCCTTGAGCAAGGCACTTAACCCTAATTCCTCCTGTACATCGCTCTAGACAAGAGAGTCTACTAAAATTAAATGTGTGTGTGTGTGATTGCCCTGTGTGTGAGTTGAGGTGGCAGACTGCCAAACACTGTGTGTTGGCCTTGCAGCCATGACTTTTACTGACAAATAAACTGTACACTATGAGCTTCTGAATAATGGAACAACTCTGCTTTGCTAATTAATGACTTATGCTACAACACTGACTGTACGTTATTTATAATGATACCAGGAGAAATCCGACCTCTCTGAAAGGAAAATGCATGGCCCTCACTTCAGTCAAATCTTTTTGGATCCCACACTCCCTGAGCGCTTGAAAAAACAAACAATTCACCCTCCCCTATAGCCTAAATAATAACGAAACATCAAGTGGATAGCAGAGAACACACCTACTACTTAACCTCCCTCCTAGGACAGACCAGAGCCTTTAGATGTGCTGTTTTTAACCTCCCTCCTAGGACAGACCAGGGCCTTTAGATGTGCTGTTTCTAACCTCCCTCCTAGGACAGACCAGAGCCTTTAGATGTGCTGTTTCTAACCTCCCTCCTAGGACAGACCAGAGCCTTTAGATGTGCTGTTTTTAACCTCCCTCCTAGGACAGACCAGGGCCTTTAGATGTGCTGTTTCTAACCTCCCTCCTAGGACAGACCAGAGCCTTTAGATGTGCTGTTTCTAACCTCCCTCCTAGGACAGAGCAGAGCCTTTAGATGTGCTGTTTCTAACCTCCCTCCTAGGACAGACCAGAGCCTTTAGATGTGCTGTTTTTAACCTCCCTCCTAGGACAGACCAGAGCCTTTAGATGTGCTGTTTTTAACCTCCCTCCTAGGACAGACCAGAGCCTTTAGATGTGCTGTTTCTAACCTCCCTCCTAGGACAGACCAGGGCCTTTAGATGTGCTGTTTTTAACCTCCCTCCTAGGACAGACCAGGGCCTTTAGATGTGCTGGTTTTAACCTCCCTCCTAGGACAGACCAGAGCCTTTAGATGTGCTGTTTCTAACCTCCCTCCTAGGACAGACCAGGGCCTTTAGATGTGCTGTTTCTAACCTTCCTCCTAGGACAGACCAGGGCCTTTAGATGTGCTGTTTCTAACCTTCCTCCTAGGACAGACCAGAGCCTTTAGATGTGCTGTTTCTAACCTCCCTCCTAGGACAGACCAGGGCCTTTAGATGTGCTGTTTCTAACCTTCCTCCTAGGACAGACCAGGGCCTTTAGATGTGCTGTTTCTAACCTTCCTCCTAGGACAGACCAGGGCCTTTAGATGTGCTGTTTCTAACCTCCCTCCTAGGACAGACCAGAGCCTTTAGATGTGCTGTTTCTAACCTCCCTCCTAGGACAGACCAGAGCCTTTAGATGTGCTGTTTTTAACCTCCCTCCTAGGACAGACCAGGGCCTTTAGATGTGCTGTTTCTAACCTCCTCCTAGGACAGACCAGGGCCTTTAGATGTGCTGTTTCTAACCTTCCTCCTAGGACAGACCAGAGCCTTTAGATGTGCTGTTTCTAACCTCCTCCTAGGACAGACCAGGGCCTTTAGATGTGCTGTTTTTAACCTCCCTCCTAGGACAGACCAGGGCCTTTAGATGTGCTGTTTCTAACCTCCCTCCCCTAGGGACAGACCAGAGCCTTTAGATGTGCTGTTTCTAACCTCCCTCCTAGGATGACCAGGGCCTTTAGATGTGCTGTTTCTAACCTTCCTCCTAGGACAGACCAGAGCCTTTAGATGTGCTGTTTCTAACCTCCCTCCTAGGGGACAGACCAGGGCCTTTAGATGTGCTGTTTTTAACCTCCCTCCTAGGACAGACCAGGGCCTTTAGATGTGCTGTTTCTAACCTTCCTCCTAGGACAGACCAGGGCCTTTAGATGTGCTGTTTCTAACCTCCCTCCTAGGACAGACCAGGGCCTTTAGATGTGCTGTTTTTAACCTCCTCCCAGGGACAGACCAGAGCCTTAGATGTGCTGTTTCTAACCTTCCTCCTAGGGACAGATTGTTGAGCCTTTAGATGTGCTGTTTCTAACCTCCCTCTTAGGACAGACCAGAGCCTTTAGATGTGCTGTTTTTAACCTCCCTCCTAGGGACAGACCAGAGCCTTTAGATGTGCTGTTTTTAACCTCCCTCCTAGGACAGACCAGAGCCTTTAGATGTGCTGTTTTTAACCTCCCTCCCTAGGACAGACCAGAGCCTTTAGATGTGCTGTTTTTAACCTCCTCCTAGGACAGACCAGAGCCTTTAGATGTGCTGTTTCTAACCTCCCTCCTAGGACAGACCAGAGCCTTTAGATGTGCTGTTTTAACCCTCCCTCCTAGGACAGACCAGAGCCTTTAGATGTGCTGTTTCTAACCTCTCTCTCCTAGGACAGACCAGGGCCTTTAGATGTGCTGTTTTAACCTCCCTCCTAGGACAGACCAGAGCCTTTAGATGTGCTGTTTTTAACCTCCCTCCTAGGACAGACCAGAGCCTTTAGATGTGCTGTTTTAACCTCCCTCCTAGGACAGACCAGAGCCTTTAGATGTGTCGTTTTTGAACCTGTTCTTGGTTTATTAAACATGGTAAAGTAGCCAGAAGGTTGTGGGATTTCGCAGACCACCGATGACAAGATCTTCATTAGAATAAAAGCACTGCATGAATCTATTGTCTTATTTGCTGTCTGAGAAAAAAACATCCTTTTATAAACACATATGTTATTTTACATGACTGACTTTGAGAAAAAGCCATTTGTTTGTTTTACACAGCAGCTGCATTTCATCAGGTAGGCCTGTGTGCACTAGTCACTTTTTTCAATTGGGAAACTATCATTTCTCTAATTTATTCTGTTGAATTCCATGATATTGTTGTTACAAAATAGATTTGTGTTGACTGTGATTAGGGCATGGGAATATAAGAGCATCTGCTAGGCTAAATGAACACAGCTCACCGGGAGCATGATCTCAAACCAGACTGTCCAAACTCGTTTTTCTAAAAGTGAACTCAAAAGGTACTGTAGAATCACTGTATAGCCTAATAAGGCATTTTTTTGATTCATGTTTATTTAATTCTGTCATTACCTTTTTAAATGGAATTTAATACAGCTTAAATGTGAAATGTATGGGTCTGTTGTTGAAGTACTGTTGTTGTGCCAGACTGTAGTGTGTCACAAATGCTTCTCTATTTATTTCTCAAATGGCAGGCTATAGCC
>NW_026281540.1:0-9680 GCF_023373465.1 Oncorhynchus keta
TGAACAGTAAACAGACTCGCAGAAGTTCCAAAATAATAAAGACATTTCAAGTGTCATATTATGTCTATATACAGTGTTGTAATGTGCAAATAGTTACAAAAGGGAAAATAGTACAAAAGGGAAAATAAATAAACATAAATATGGGTTGAATTTACAATGGTGTTTGTTATTCACTTGTTTGTTCTTCACAAATCTTGCTGCTGTGATGGCACACTGTGGTATTTCACCCAGTAGATATGGGAGTTTTTCAAAATAGTTTATTTGTGGATCTGTGTAATCTGAGTGAAATATGTCTCTCAAATATTGTCATACGTTTGAAAGGAGGTTAGGAAGTGCAGCTCAGTTTCCACCTTATTTTGTGGGCAGTGTGCACATATCCTGTCTTCTCTTGAGAGCCAGGTCTGCCTATGACGGCCTCTCTCAATAGCAAGGCTATACTCACTGAGTCTGTACATAGAACTTTCCTTAATTTTGGGTCAGTCACAGTAGTCAGGTATTCTGCCACTGTGTGTGAGCATAGAGGCTTTGTTAGGGCCAAACATTCTAGTTTGCTCTATTTTTTGGTGAGTTATTTCCAAAGTGTCAAGTAATTATCTTGTTTTTCTCATGATTTGGTTGGGTCTAATTGTGTTGCTGTCCAGGGACTCTGTAGGGTCTGTTTGTGTTTGTAAACTGAGCTCCGGGGCCAGCATGCTTAGGGGACTCTTCTCCAGGTGAATCTCTCTGTAGGTGATGGCTTTGTTATGGAAAGTTTGGAAATTGCTTCCTTTAGGTGGTTGTAGAATTTAACTGCTCTTTTATGGATTTTGATCATTCGTGAGTATCAGCCTAATTCTGCTCGGCATATATTATTTGGTGTTTTACGTTGTACACAGAGTATATTTTTGCACAATTCTGGAATGCAGAGTCTCAATTTGTTGTTTGCCCCATTTTGTGAATTCTTGGTTGGTGAACGGACTCTAGACCTCACAACCATAAAGGGAAATGGGTTCTATAACTCATCCAAGTATTTTTAGCCAGATCCTAATTGGTATGTCAAATTTTAGGTTCCTTTTGATGGCATAGAAGGCCTTTCTTGCCTTGTCTCTCAGCTCATTCACAGCTTTGTGGAAGTTACCTGTGGCGCTGATGTTTAGGCCGAGGTATGTATAGTTTTTGTGTGCTCTAGGGCAACAGTGTCTATATGGAATTTGTACTTGTGGTCCTGGTGACTGGACCTTTTTGGAACATCATTATTTTTGTCTTACTGAGATTTACCTTCAGGGCCCAGGTCTGGCAGAATCTGTGCAGAAGATCTAGGTGCTGCTGTAGGCCCTCCTTGGTTGGAGACAGAATCACCAGATCATCAGCGAACAGTAGACATTTGACTTCCGATTCTAGTCTCCACCTTGCACTGGATGATTGATCCCTGTCAAGATGCAAGTCTGTTGCCAGCGCGAAAAAGTTTGGACCGTGGTAGAATTAGTTTGATGTTGTAAGTTGGATATTTGACAGACATTCGGCTCTATGAGACTATTTGTCCCTTTGTAGCCTAACAGGGCTGTCTTAGATTGTCATCAATTTGTAGAGCTAGAAACACAAATTATAGCAGGGTAAGCAGGGTACACAGGGTACAACTTGTACTGTATTATACACCTGTCCCCAAGATGACAGTTTGCACATCTCTACACCCACACTGCTGTTGTCTCTACACATCTCTACACATCTCTATACCCACACCGCTGTTGTCTCTACACATCTCTACACCCACACTGCTGTTGTCTCTACACATCTCTACACCCACACTGCTGTTGTCTCTACACATCTCTACACCCACACTGCTGTTGTCTCTACACATCTCTACACCCACACTGCTGTTGTCTCTACACATCTCTACACCCACACTGCTGTTGTCTCTACACATATATACACCCACACTGCTATTGTCTCTACACATATATACACCCACACTGCTGTTGTCTCTACACATCTCTACACCCACACTGCTGTTGTCTCTACACATCTCTACACCCACACTGCTGTTGTCTCTACACATCTTTATACCCACACCGCTGTTGTTTCTACTTCCTCTACACCCACACCACTGTTGTCTCTACTGTCTCACACATTTCTACACCCACACCACTGCTGTCTCTACTGCCTCTACACATCTCTACACCCACACCGCTGTTGTCTCTACTGCATCTACACATCTCTACACCCACACCACTGCTGTCTCTACTGCCTCTACACATCTCTACACCCACACCGCTGTTGTCTCTACTGCATCTACACATCTCTACACCCACACCGCTGTTGTCTCTACTGCATCTATACATCTCTACACCACACCACTGCTGTCTCTACTGCATCTACACATCTCTACACCCACACCGCTGTTGTCTCTACTGCCTCTATACATCTCTACACCCACACCGCTGTTGTCTCTACTGCCTCTACACATCTCTATACCCACACCGCTGTTGTCTCTACTGCATCTATACATCTCTATACCCACACCACTGTTGTCTCTACTGCATCTACACATCTCTACACCCACACCACTGTTGTCTCTACTGCATCTACACATCTCTACACCCACACCGCTGTTGTCTCTACTGCATCTACACATCTCTACACCCACACCGCTGTTGTCTCTACTGCATCTATACATCTCTACACCCACACCGCTGTTGTCTCTACTGCCTCTATACATCTCTCTACACCCACACCGCTGTTGTCTCTACTGCCTCTATACATCTCTACACCCACACCGCTGTTGTCTCTACTGCCTCTATACATCTCTACACCCACACCGCTGTTGTCTCTACTGCATCTATACATCTCTACACCCACACCGCGGTTGTCTCTACTGCATCTACACATCTCTACACCCACACCGCTGTTGTCTCTACTGCATCTACACATCTCTACACCCACACCGCTGTTGTCTCTACTGCATCTATACATCTCTACACCCACACCGCTGTTGTCTCTACTGCCTCTATACATCTCTACACCCACACCGCTGTTGTCTCTACTGCCTCTATACATCTCTACACCCACACCGCTGTTGTCTCTACTGCCTCTATACATCTCTACACCCACACCGCTGTTGTCTCTACTGCCTCTATACATCTCTACACCCACACCACTGTTGTCTCTACTGCCTCTATACATCTCTACACCCACACCGCTGTTGTCTCTACTGCATCTACACATCTCTATACCCACATCCGCTGTTGTCTCTACTGCCTCTATACATCTCTACACCCACACCGCTGTTGTCTCTACTGCCTCTATACATCTCTACACCCACACCGCTGTTGTCTCTACTGCCTCTATACATCTCTACACCCACACCGCTGTTGTCTCTACTGCCTCTATACATCTCTACACCCACACCGCTGTTGTCTCTACTGCCTCTATACATCTCTACACCCACACCGCTGTTGTCTCTACTGCCTCTATACATCTCTACACCCACACCACTGTTGTCTCTACTGCCTCTATACATCTCTACACCCACACCGCTGTTGTCTCTACTGCCTCTATACATCTCTACACCCACACCGCTGTTGTCTCTACTGCATCTACACATCTCTATACCCACACCGCTGTTGTCTCTACTGCCTCTATACATCTCTACACCCACACCGCTGTTGTCTCTACTGCATCTATACATCTCTACACCCACACCGCGGTTGTCTCTACTGCCTCTATACATCTCTTACACCCACACCGCTGTTGTCTCTACTGCCTCTATACATCTCTATACCCACACCGCTGTTGTCTCTACTGCCTCTATACATCTCTACACCCACACCGCTGTTGTCTCTACTGCCTCTACACATCTCTATACCCACACCGCGGTTGTCTCTACTGCCTCTAATT
This sequence comes from Oncorhynchus keta, assembly GCF_023373465.1. Classification (NCBI taxonomy): domain Eukaryota; kingdom Metazoa; phylum Chordata; class Actinopteri; order Salmoniformes; family Salmonidae; genus Oncorhynchus; species Oncorhynchus keta. Next base: position 3,874 of record NW_026281540.1, read on the forward strand.
CTGCTTTGAAAGTTGATAAACTTGTTACGCCACTTTTGAGAAAATGGCTCTTGAATGTTTTGGTGCACATACTGGAGAGCTCTTCTTTGTCTACACCCATTCAGCATCGTTCACAACCTCTTAAGCCTTAGCCCAGCCCTTCTCTTTTAAGTGATTCACATGCATGACATCAGCAGCCTGAGGGTCCAAAAATAGCATAAATGGTGTATTTTAACGCCAATAAACCTATCAGTTTTTAAAGAAACGTAGTATATGTCAATCTAGCAAACCAAGCAACTAACTTTCTAAACAATGTTTTGGTTGGTTTCTAGCTTGTTAGCTAAGAAAAGTTAGCTAGCTAGCTAGCCAGTTCAAATAATGACCACATCATATAGCTGACAAAGTCTTATCTTTAGCTAATTTGTATTCAGTATTACAGGAAAATAAACTCACAACAATATAATTATTTAAAAATTAATGGCAAGCTAATTACAGAAAATATCTTACAGTTGTGAGTGTAATGAAATAAAAGCAGGAGATTCTACCAGAGATTGTCTTGTTGGCCTAAAGTTATATCCTCTGGTAAAAACACATATCAAATAAAGTCAATGTTTATTTGTCACATGCATAGGATACAGGAGGTGTAAATAGTACAGTGAAATGGTACCTTGCATAGTGTCTTTTGTTTGGACATGTACTGTAGCTAGCTATCTAGCTAAACAATTAACTATAATCACAACTCATAACGTTACAACCCTACATGAATCTGCAGGTAGCTAACTAACTAGATTCAATCTTAGTTAGCTAGCTAAACATTAGGCTATAACTAGCAATGCAAATGGTTCTGATGTAAAAATAATATTGCTACACAGATCATACATGTAACGTTAACTAGCGAGCCAGCCAGGTCACTTTAGCTAGTTAGCTAACAGTAAGCTTTAACCTCTTGAGTGTAGGGTGCAGGATTTTTGTTTTTGGCAAAAAAAAAACATATCCATTTGAAACTGCCTATTTCTCAGGCCCAGAAACTAGAATATGCATATAATTGTCAGATTAGGATAACAAACACTCTAAAGTTTCCAAAACGGTCAAAATATTGTCTGTGAGAGTAACAGAACTGATATTGCAGGTGAAAACCTGAGGAAAATCAAACCAGGAGGTGGCTTCTATTTTGAAAGCTCCATGTTCCATAACCTGCCTTCGCTCCATTTAAAGGATATCAACCAGATTTCCATGAGCCCTCGAAGTGTCAACCGTCTTTAGACATAGTTTCAGGCTTTTATTTGGAAAAATGAGTGAAAGATAACATTGTGTCAGTGGATAGCTGGGTGTTCGCAGAGTTTTGCTTGCTCAACAGAGTGGGGCAGCCATTGGCTCTCCTCTCTATTGAAAAGCGACAGTCCCGGTTCATATTATCGATTATATATTTTAAAAACAACCTGAGGATTTGATTATAGAAAACGTTTGACATGTTTCTGCGGACATTATGGATACTATTTGGAATTTTTCGTGCGATGTTGTGACCGCTCAAGCCTGTGGATTTCTGAACATAATGCGCCAAACAAATGGAGGTATTTTGGATATAAAAATAATCTTTATGGAACAAAAGGAACATTTATTGTGTAACTGGGAGTCTTGTGAGTGCAATCATCCGAAGATCATCAAAGGTAAAGCAATTTAATCTATTGCTTTTCTGACTTTCGTGACCAATCTACTTGGCTGCTAGGTGTTTGTAATATTTTGTCTACAGAGAGATGTTCTTACATAAACGCTTGTTATGCTTTCACCGAAAAGCTGTATTGAAATCTGACACGCCCGGTGGATTAACAACAAGCTAAGCTGTGTTTTGCTATATTGCATTTGTGCTTTCATGAAAATTAAATATGTTTTGTCATTTTAATTTTAATTTGGTGTGTGCTGCAATTCAGCGGGTGTTGATGAAAATGATCCCGCTAACGGGATGGGTGCGTCAAGAAGTTTTAATTTGCAATGAAAATTACTTTCTGACACAATTAGAAATGCATACTATCTGAAAATGTAGCTAGCTAGACTCTCTTACCCGGATAGAATGCTTCTCCTTCTCTGTCACGGATGCCATGGTTGCCCTTAGTTTGAAGATGTAATCCAGAGACAGGTGTTTCATACAACACCCTTCTGTGTGCTCTCTTTTCAACTCCCTCTGCATATTTGCAATCAAACGCCAAGAATTTTCTCCTTATCTGGTCATACTCTGCTTCCACCGGGCATTCCACTGATTTCAAAACTCTGTCCTCCAGAAAGTGGAGAGCAACACTTTTGCAGTTATTTGTGATATCTTTAAAAATACGCATTAGAAAGGATTACTCTGAGCAGCCCTTTGTTATAGACAGAAACGCTACATGGCAGACCAATCTGAACTCCTCTCTCGGCATGTCCAGCCCATCCATTATCTCAGTCAATCATGGCTTTTTATTTTATTTTTTATTTCACCTTTATTTAACCAGGTAGGCTAGTTGAGAACAAGTTCTCATTTGCAACTGCGACCTGGCCAAGATAAGCATAGCAGTGTGAACAGACAACACAGAGTTACACATGGAGTAAACAATTAGCAAGTCAATAACACAGTAGAAAAAATGAGCAGTCTATATACAATGTGTGCAAAAGGCATGAGGTAGGCGAATAATACAATTTTGCAGATTAACACTGGAGTGATAAATGATCAGATGGTCATGTACAGGTAGAGATATTGGTGTGCAAAAGAGCAGGAAAGTAAATAAATAAAAACAGTATAAAACAGTATGGGAATGAGGTAGGTGAAAATGGGTGAGCTATTTACCTATAGACTATGTACAGCTGCAGCGATCGGTTAGCTGCTCGGAAAGCTGATGTTTGAAGTTGGTGAGGAGATAAAAGTCTCCAACTTCAGCGATTTTTGCAATTCGTTCCAGTCACAGGCAGCAGAGTACTGGAACGAAAGGCGGCCAAATGAGGTGTTGGCTTTAGGGATGATCAGTGAGATACACCTGCTGGAGCGCGTGCTACGGATGGGTGTTGCTATCGTGACCAGTGAACTGAGATAAGGCGGAGCTTTACCTAGCATGGACTTGTAGATGACCTGAGCCAGTGGGTCTGGCGACGGATATGTAGTGAGGGCCAGCCGACTAGAGCATACAGGTCGCAGTGGTGGGTGGTATACGGTGCTTTAGGTGACAAAACGGATGGCACTGTGATAGACTGCATCCAGTTTGCTGAGTAGAGTGTTGGAAGCCATTTTGTAGATGACATCGCCGAAGTCGAGGATCGGTAGGATAGTCAGTTTTACTAGGGTAAGTTTGGCAGCGTGAGTGAAGGAGGCTTTGTTGCGGAATAGAAAGCCGACTCTTGATTTGATTTTTGATTGGAGATGTTTGATGTGAGTCTGGAAGGAGAGTTTGCAGTCTAGCCAGACACCTAGGTACTTATAGATGTCCACATATTCAAGGTCGGAACCATCCAGGGTGGTGATGCTAGTCGGGCATGTGGGTGCAGGCAGCGATCGGTTGAAAAAAGCATGCATTTGGTTTTACTCGCGTTTAAGAGCAGTTGGAGGCCACGGAAGGAGTGCTGTATGGCATTGAAGCTCGTTTGGAGGTTTGATAGCACAGTGTCCAATGACGGGCCGAAAGTATATAGAATGGTGTCGTCTGCGTAGAGGTGGATCAGGGAATCGCCCGCAGCAAGAGCAACATCATTGATATATACAGAGAAAGAGTCGGCCCGAGAATTGAACCCTGTGGCACCCCCATAGAGACTGCTGGGAGTGACCCCATTGCATGCCCTCGATTTGACACACTGAACTCTGTCTGCAAAGTAATTGAGTGAACCAGGCAAGGCAGTCATCCGAAAACCGAGGCTGTTGAGTCTGCCGATAAGAATATGGTGATTGACAGAGTCGAAAGCCTTGGCGAGGTCGATGAAGACGGCTGCACAGTACTGTCTTTTATCGATGGCGGTTATGATATCGCTTAGTACCTTGAGTGTGGCTGAGGTGCACCTGTGACCGGCTCGGAAACCAGATTGCACAGTGGAGAAGGTACGGTTGGATTCGAGATGGTCAGTGACCTGTTTGTTGACTTGGCTTTCAAGACCTTAGATAGGCAGGGCAGGATGGATATAGGTCTATAGCAGTTTGGGTCCAGGGTGTCTCCCTTTGAAGAGGGGGATGACTGCGGCAGCTTTCCAATCCTTGGGGATCTCAGACGATATGAAAAGAGAGGTTGAACAGGCTGGTAATAGGGGTTGCGATAATGGCGGCAGATAGTTTCAGAAATAGCGGGTCCAGGTTGTCAAGCCCAGCTGATTTGTACGGGTCCAGGTTTTGCAGCTCTTTCAGAACATCTGCTATCTGGATTTGGGTAAAGGAGAACCTGGAGAGGCTTGGGTGAGGAACTATGGTGGGGGCAGAGCTGTTGGCCGAGATTGGAGTAGCCAGGCGGAAGGCATGGCCAGCCGTTGAGAAGTGCTTATTGAAGTTTTCGATAATCATGGATTTATCGGTGGAGACCGTGTTTCCTAGCCTTCAGTGCAGTGGGCAGCTGGGAGGAGGTGCTCTTGTTCTCCATGGACTTCACAGTGTCCCAGAACTTTTGGAGTTGGAGCTACAGGATGCAAACTTCTGCCTGAAGAAGCTGGCCTTAGCTTTCCTGACTGGATCATGCGTAGAAGTTGGTTCCTGACTTCCTGAACAGTTGCATATCACGGGGGCTATTCGATGCTATTGCAGTCCGCCACAGGATGTTTTTGTGCTGGTCGAGGGCAGTCAGGTCTGGTGAACCAAGGGCTGTATCTGTTCTTGGTTCTGCATTTTTGAACGGAGCATGCTTATCTAAAATGGTGAGAAGTTACTTTTAAGAATGACCATGCATCCTCAACTGACGGGATGAGGTCAATGTCCTTCCAGGATACACGGGCCAGGTTGATTAGAAAGGCCACCTGCTACAGAAGTGTTTTAGGGAGATTTGACAGTGATGAGGGGTGGTCGTTTGACTGCGGCTCCGTGGCGGATACAGGCGATGAGGCAGTGATCGGCTGAGATCCTGGTTGAAGACAGCAGGAGGTATATTTGGAGGGCCAGTTGGTCAGGATGACGCCTATGAGGGTGCCCTTGTTTACAGAGTTAGGGTTGTACCTGGTGGGTTCCTTGATGATTTGAGTGAGATTGAGGGCATCTAGCTTAGATTGCAGGACTGCCGGGGTGTTAAGCATATCCCAGTTTAGGTCACCTAACAGAACAAACTCTGAAGCTAGATGGGGGCGATCAATTTCACAAATGGTGTCCAGGGCACAGCTGGGAGCTGACGGGGTCGGTAGCAGGCGGCAACAGTGAGAGACTTGTTTCTGGAGAAGTAATTTTCAAAATTAGTAGTTCAAACTGTTTGGGTATGGACCTGGAAAGTATGACATTATTTTGCAGGCTATCTCTGCAGTAGACTGCGACTCCGCCCCCTTTGTGGCAGTTCTATCTTGACGGAAGATGCTGTAGTTGCATGGAAATCTCTTTGAATTTTGGTATTCTCCTGAGCCAGATCTGACACGGCAAGGACATCAGGGTTAGCAGAGGTGCTAAAGCAGAGTAAAACAAAACTTAGGAGGAGGCCTGATGCTTGGACATGATGGGAAAACCAATACTTTTTCGATCACAGAAGTCAACAAATGAGGGTACCTGGGGACATGCAGGGCCTGGGTTTACCTCACATCACCCGCGGAACAGAGAGAGGAGTAGTATGAGGGTGCGGCTAAAGGCTATCAAAACTGGTCGCCTAGAGCGTTGGGGGCAGAGGATAAGAGGAGCAGGTTTCTGGGCATGGTAG
>NW_026281541.1:0-15116 GCF_023373465.1 Oncorhynchus keta
AGAGAGAGAGAAAGCAGACAAGAAGAAAGAAGAAAGAGAGAGAGAGAGAGAAGAAGAGAGAAAGAGAAGAGAGAGCGAGAAGACACTGAAAGAAAGAGAGAGAGAGACAGCTGAGAAAGAAAGAAAACGCCCCAACCTGCCTTTAACCTCAATACAACAAATTTGAAATTCAAATGATCAATTTTAGATTTGACTGTCTGGCATGCCTGCGATCTCAATGTGAAAGCTAGCACTCAGTCAGTCAGTCACTTTCATTACAAATTCACTTTGAAGTGAGAAGGATCACCTTTGTGTTTCAGAGCTCCTCTAGAGGCTGGCAGTCAGGTAGTCAGGTAGTCAGGTAGTCAGGTAGTCAGGTAGTCAGGCAGTCAGGTAGTCAGGTAGTCAGGTAGTCAGGTAGTCAGGCAGTCAGGTAGTCAGGTAGTCAGGCAGTCAGGTAGTCAGGTAGTCAGGTAGTCAGGTAGTCAGGTAGTCAGGCAGTCAGGTAGTCAGGTAGTCAGGTAGTCAGGCAGTCAGGTAGTCAGGTAGTCAGGTAGTCAGGTAGTCAGGCAGTCAGGTAGTCAGGTAGTCAGGTAGTCAGGCAGTCAGGTAGTCAGGTAGTCAGGTAGTCAGGTAGTCAGGCAGTCAGGTAGTCAGGTAGTCAGGTAGTCAGGTAGTCAGACAGACAGACAGACAGACAGACAGACAGACAGACAGACAGACAGACAGACAGACAGACAGACAGACCAGGCAGGCAGGTAAACAGACAGTCAGTCATGTACCACCCCAGTACCCAGCTCTTTCAACAGACAGGCAGGCAGGTAGTCAGAGAGACAGACAGACAGACAGACAGACAGACAGACAGACAGACAGACCAGGCAGTCAGGTAGTCAGTCAGACAGACAGACAGACAGACAGACAGACAGACAGACAGACAGACAGACAGACAGACAGACCAGGCAGTCAGGTAGTCAGGTAGTCAGGTAGTCAGACAGACAGACAGACAGACAGACAGACAGACAGACAGACAGTCAGTCATGTACCAATTAACCCAGTACCCAGCTCTTTCAACAGACAGGCAGGCAAGCACCACCCAAACCCCACCTCACCTCCGCCTCTCCAGCCCAGCTTGGCAGCCGGCTCGCTCCCTCTCCTCCAGATGGACACCACTGTTGCCTTTCTGCTATCTATAAAAGCAGTGATTAACCGCGCAGGTGTTCATTTGATTGAAAGAGACCTGGCGTGGCTCGGAATAGAAAAAGCCTGTGATGTTTTGCCTTGTTCAATGTTATGGTGTGATATTTGAACATTTTACGTTGCATTACACTGTAAAGTGAGCGAGCCAGACGGCATATAATTCAGGTAACGTCTTGTAATACAGCAGTCTTCACACAGAACGAAGGGGAAAAAAAGAGGGTAACTCTGTCTCTATGGTAACTGGGTTTACGTTCATCCCTGACTATACTTATCCTGATGTAAGAAATTGGAAAAGAGATGGAACAATTTGGACAGTTAACACTGACATTCACTCTCCCAGCTAACACAGAAGAAAAGACGACACAAGCTCGAATTCTTTTGGATTTTTTAAAATTTTATTTGATAGAAACTAGACCATAGAGCTTTACTAGACAAGCCTGCATGACATCTGCCACAATGGCAACGTTTCTATATACTTTTTCCTATTCAAAATGGAGAATTAAAAAACAAAATAAAGATATAGTCTGGGTTTGTTGTCGCTGCTGTATCAATAAACTGCATGGACCAACAGAGTGTTGTAGTTATAGTGCCTTGTTGTGCAGATAGAGCCTTGAATGACTTGACATTAACCAAGTGTTCATTCTCTCCAGCTTTATTTTCCTGTTCAGCGGAGAGGTGACCAATAACTAACAGGCAGGAGACTGTAGTAAAGGTAGCAAATTACATTCCCCCAGGCTGATTGTGTATATTGTAATACAGTATTACATTCCCCCAGGCTGATTGTATATTGTAATAAGGTATTACATTCCCCAGGCTGATTGTATATTGTAATAAGGTATTACATTCCCCCAGGCTGATTGTATATTGTAATAAGGCATTACATTCCCCCAAGGCTGATTGTATATTGTAGTAAGGTATTACATTCCCCCAGGCTGATTGTATATTGTAATAAGGTATTACATTTCCCAGGCTGATTGTATATTGTAGTAAGGTATTACATTCCCCAGGCTGATTGTATATTGCATGGTAAGTATTACATTCCCCAGGCTGATTGTATATTGTAGTAGGTATTACATTCCCCCAGGCTGATTGTATATTGTAGTAAGGTATTACATTACATCTCCAGGCTGATTGTATATTGTAATAAGGTATTACATTCCCCCAGGCTGATTGTATATTGTAATAAGGTATTACATTCCCCCAGGCTGATTCTATATTGTAATAAGGTATTACATTCCCCCAGGCTGATTGTATATTGTAGTAAGGTATTACATTACATTCCCCCAGGCTGATTGTATATTGTAATAAGGTATTACATTCCCCCAGGCTGATTGTATATTGTAATAAGGTATTACATTCCCCCAGGCTGATTGTATATTGTAGTAATTGTACTGTACTGTGTTAGAATACTTGGTCCATGTTAGACATGACTGTACTGTGTAAGAAGCCCTTTTGAACTGCAGCCTACTGCCCATTCAGCTCTGTTCTGTTCATAAGCTCCAGTGTAGGACACCAGAGCTGGCTCGACATGTGCTCCAGTACACTCATCATTCATTCTCTGTCTAACACTGCCCCCAGTGGCCAGTCTGAAAATTGCATAGTGTTTTTTGTAGCCTGGGCGGCTTTAGCATCTGCTGTAAACTTAGGTTAGGGTGAGAGCTGTCGGGGCTAATCCAGCTGTCCAGACGCAGACAGACGCAGGGTACATCCCACGTGGAACCCTATTATAGTGCACTATGTAAAGTGGAGCCCTATTATAGTGTACTATGTAAAGTGGAACCCTATTATAGTGTACTATGTAAAGTGAGGCCCTATTATAGTGCACTATGTAAAGTGGAACCCTATTATAGTGCACTATGTAAAGTGGAACCCTATTATAGTGCACTAGGCAAAGTGGAGTCCTATTATAGTGCACTATGTAAAGTGGAACCCTATTATAGTGCACTATGTAAAGTGGAGCCCTATTATAGTGCACTATGTAAAGTGGAACCCTATTATGGTGCACTATGTAAAGTAGAACCCTATTATAGTGCACTATGTAAAGTAGAACCCTATTATAGTGCACTATGTAAAGTGGAGCCCCTATTATAGTGCACTATGTAAAGTGGAGCCCTATTATAGTGCACTATGTAAAGTGGAGCCCTATTATAGTGTACTATGTAAAGTGGAACCCTATTATGGTGCACTATGCAAAAGTGGAACCCTATTATAGTGTACTATGTAAAGTGGAGCCCTATTATAGTGCACTATGTAAAGTGGAACCCTATTATAGTGCACTATGTAAAGTGGAGCCCTATTATAGTGTACTATGTAAAGTGGAACCCTATTATAGTGCACTATGTAAAGTGGAGCCCTATTATAGTGTACTATGTAAAGTGGAGCCCTATTATAGTGCACTATGTAAAGTGGAGTCCTATTATAGTGCACTATGTAAAGTGGAGTCCTATTATAGTGCACTATGTAAAAGTGGAGTCCTATTATAGTGCACTATGTAAAGTGGAGCCCTATTATAGTGCACTATGTAAAGTGGAACCCTATTATAGTGCACTATGTAAAGTGGAGCCCTATTATAGTGCACTATGTAAAGTGGAGCCTATTATAGTGCACTATGTAAAGTGGAACCCTATTATAGTGCACTATGTAAAAAGTGGAACCCCATTATAGTGCACTATGTAAAGTGGAGCCCTATTATAGTGTACTATGTAAAGTGGAGCCCTATTATAGTGCACTATGTAAAGTGGAGTCCTATTATAGTGCACTATGTAAAGTGGAGCCTATTATAGTGCACTATGTAAAGTGGAACACTATTATAGTGCACTATGTAAAAGTGGAACCCTATTATAGTGCACTATGTAAAGTGGAGTCCTATTATGGTGCACTATGTAAAGTGGAGCCTATTATAGTGCACTATGTAAAGTGGAACCCTATTATAGTGCACTATGTAAAAGTGGAACCTATTATAGTGCACTATGTAAAGTGGAACCCTATTATAGTGCACTATGTAAAGTGGAACCTATTATAGTGCACTAGGCAAAGTGGACCTATTATAGTGCACTATGTAAAGTGGAGCCCTATTATAGTGCACTAGGCAAAGTGGAGTCCTATTATAGTGCACTATGTAAAGTGGAGCCATTTAGGCCTGAGAATCACTGGCCCCCGAAAAGTCGTTAATTTATTTTATTTTTTTTTATTTTTTTATTTTTTATTTTACTTTTAGGCAAGTCAGTTAAGAACAAATTCTTATTTTCAATGACGGCCTGGGAACAGTGGGTTAACTGCCTGTTCAGGGGCAGAACAACAGATTTGCACCTTGTCAGCCCGGGTTTGAACTCACAACCTTCCGGTTACTAGTCCAACGCTCTAACCACTTCAGGCTACTCTGACGCCCCAAGGCGCACTTTAATACCTCAGTTATAGAAGGTCTGCTAGAAAACAGTCATTAATACCCTCAGTTATAGAAGGTCTGCTAGAAAACATTAATTAATACCTCAGTTATAGAAGGTCTGCTAGAAAACAATTGAATACCCTCAGTTATAGAAGGTCTGCTAGAAAACTTCCATTAATACCCTCAGTTATAGAAGGTATGCTAGAAAAACAGTCATTAATACTCTGTTATAGAAGGTCTGCTAGAAAACTGTCATTAATACTCTGTTATAGAAGGTCTGCTAGAAAACAGCCATTACTACCTCAGTTGTAGAAGCTGGGTCTGCTAGAAAACAGCCACCTCTCAGTTGTAGAAGGTCTGCCAGAAAACTGTCAGCAAATACCCTCAGTTGTGAGGTGTGGAGAAGGCCTGCCAGAAAACAGTCATTAATACTCTGTTATAGAAGGTCTGCTAGAAACTGTCATTAATACTCTGTTATAGAAGGTCTGCTAGAAAACAGTCATTAATACTCTGTTATCTCGAATTATGGACGCCACTGTAAATCGACTCAAGTTGGTCTGGACTCAGTCCAGTCTCTCTCCAGGTCAAACTGGTTGATCAAGCATGATCAATAAGTGTTGTCCTCATCTCATCAGAGATGGCCTCCTTCTTAAACAGGGTGTACATGGTGGCATCCAAACATGTACTATTAAGGAAAGCAGTGTTGCCATCTTGATGCAAACGCTTCATTCTGACATGTGTTTATGGCATTTTGAATGCGGTGTTACATTTTGAAGGAGACTCTGGTAGGATTTTGCATTTTGTGTGTGCAGTTTTGGGAATTGTGTGTTGAGTTTTGAAAAAGGAGATTTGCGGTTTTGAAAAACGTGTAAGAGTTGGAAAACTGTAAAACATCCTGTACTTTTCAAGAGTTAACGCATTTATTATATTTAATGGGCAAATGAGTCTTCAGCAATAGTTTAATGGGTAAATGAGTCTTCAGCAATAGTTTAATGGGTAAAATGAGTCTTCAGCAATAGTTTAATGGGTAAATGAGTCTTCAGCAATAGTTTAATGGTAAATGAGTCTTCAGCAATAGTTTAATGGGTGAATGAGTCTTCAGCAATAGTTTAATGGGTAAATGAGTCTTCAGCAATAGTTTAATGGGTAACAGCCTCATAACAGTTTAATGGGTAAATGAGTCTTCAGCAATAGTTTAATGGGTAAATGAGTCTTCAGCAATGGTTTAATGGGTAAATGAGTCTTCAGCAATAGTTTAATGGGTAAATGAGTCTTCAGCAATAGTTTAATGGGTAAATGAGTCTTCAGCAATATTGGCATGGGTAAATGAGTCTTCAGCAATAGTTTAATGGGTAAATGAGCTTTCCTCATAATAGTTTAATAGTAAATGAGTCTTCCAGCACAGTTTAATGGGCAAATGAGCCTCAGCAATAGTTTAATGGGCAATGAGTCTTCAGCAATAGTTTAATGGGTAAATGAGTCTTCAGCAATAGTTTAATGGCTAAATGAGTCTTCAGCAATAGTTTAATGGGTAAATGAGTCTTCAGCAATAGTTTAATGGGTAAATGAGTCTTCAGCAATAGTTTAATGGGTAAATGAGTCTTCAGCAATAGTTTAATGGGTAAATGAGTCTTCAGCAATAGTTTAATGGGTAAATGAGTCTTAAGCAATAGTTTAATGGGTAAATGAGTCTTCAGCTATAGTTTAATGGGTAAATGAGCCTTCAGCAATAGTTTAATGGGTAAATGAGTCTTCAGCAATAGTTTAATGGCTAAATGAGTCTTCAGCAATAGTTTAATGGGTAAATGAGCCTTCAGCAATAGTTTAATGGGTAAATGAGTCTTCAGCAATAGTTTAATGGCTAAATGAGTCTTCAGCAATAGTTTAATGGGTAAATGAGTCTTCAACAATAGTTTAATGGATAAATGAGTCTTCAGCAATAGTTTAATGGGTAAATGAGTCTTCAGCAATAGTTTAATGGGTAAATGAGTCTTCAGCAATAGTTTAATGGCTAAATGAGTCTTCAGCAATAGTTTAATGGCTAAATGAGTCTTCAGCAATAGTTTAATGGGTAAATGAGTCTTCAGCAATAGTTTAATGGGTGAATGAGTCTTCAGCAATAGTTTAATGGGTAAATGAGTCTTCAGCAATAGTTTAATGGGTAAATGAGTCTTCAGCAATAGTTTAATGGGTAAATGAGTCTTCAGCAATAGTTTAATGGGTAAATGAGTCTTCAGCAATAGTTTAATGGGTAAATGAGTCTTCAGCAATAGTTTAATGGGTAAATGAGTCTTCAACAATAGTTTAATGGGTAAATGAGTCTTCAGCAATAGTTTAATGGGTGAATGAGTCTTCAGCAATAGTTTAATGGGTAAATGAGTCTTCAACAATAGTTTAATGGGTAAATGAGTCTTCAGCAATAGTTTAATGGCTAAATGAGCACGTCTTCAGCAATAGTTTAATGGCTAAATGAGCACGTCTTCAGCAATAGTTTAATGGCTAAATGAGCACGTCTTCAGCAATAGTTTAATGGGTAAATGAGTCTTCAGCAATAGTTTAATGGGTAAATGAGTCTTCAGCAATAGTTTAATGGGTAAATGAGTCTTCAGCAATAGTTTAATGGGTAAATGAGTCTTCAGTAATAGTTTAATGGGTAAATGAGTCTTCAGCAATAGTTTAATGGGTAAATGAGTCTTCAGCAATAGTTTAATGGGTAAATGAGTCTTCAGCAATAGTTTAATGGGTAAATGAGTCTTCAGCAATAGTTTAATGGGTAAATGAGTCTTCAGCAATAGTTAAATGGGTAAATGAGTCTTCAGCAATAGTTTAATGGGTAAATGAGTCTTCAGCAATAGTTTAATGGGTAAATGAGTCTTCAGCAATAGTTTAATGGATAAATGAGTCTTCAGCAATAGTTTAATGGGTAAATGAGTCTTCAGCAATAGTTTAATGGCTAAATGAGTCTTCAGCAATAGTTTAATGGGTAAATGAGTCTTCAGCAATAGTTTAATGGGTAAATGAGTCTTCAGCAATAGTTTAATGGCTAAATGAGTCTTCAGCAATAGTTTAATGGGTAAATGAGTCTTCAGCAATAGTTTAATGGGTAAATGAGTCTTCAGCAATAGTTTAATGGGTAAATGAGTCTTCAGCAATAGTTTAATGGGTAAATGAGCACGTCTTCAGCAATAGTTTAATGGGTAAATGAGTCTTCAGCAATAGTTTAATGGGTGAATGAGTCTTCAGCAATAGTTTAATGGGTAAATGAGTCTTCAGCAATAGTTTAATGGGTAAATGAGTCTTCAGCAATAGTTTAATGGGTAAATGAGTCTTCAGCAATAGTTTAATGGGTAAATGAGTCTTCAGCAATAGTTTAATGGGTAAATGAGTCTTCAGCAATAGTTTAATGGGTAAATGAGTCTTCAGCAATAGTTTAATGGGTAAATGAGTCTTCAGCAATAGTTTAATGGGTAAATGAGTCTTCAGCAATAGTTTAATGGGTAAATGAGTCTTCAGCAATAGTTTAATGGGTAAATGAGTCTTCAGCAATAGTTTAATGGGTAAATGAGTCTTCAGCAATAGTTTAATGGGTGAATGAGTCTTCAGCAATAGTTTAATGGGTAAATGAGTCTTCAGCAATAGTTTAATGGGTAAATGAGTCTTCAGCAATAGTTTAATGGGTAAATGAGTCTTCAGCAATAGTTTAATGGGTAAATGAGTCTTCAGCAATAGTTTAATGGGTAAATGAGTCTTCAGCAATAGTTTAATGGGTAAATGAGTCTTCAGCAATAGTTTAATGGGTAAATGAGTCTTCAGCAATAGTTTAATGGGTAAATGAGTCTTCAGCAATAGTTTAATGGGTAAATGAGTCTTCAGCAATAGTTTAATGGGTAAATGAGTCTTCAGCAATAGTTTAATGGGTAAATGAGTCTTCAGCAATAGTTTAATGGGTAAATGAGTCTTCAGCAATAGTTTAATGGGTAAATGAGTCTTCAGCAATAGTTTAATGGGTAAATGAGTCTTCAGCAATAGTTTAATGGGTAAATGAGTCTTCAGCAATAGTTTAATGGGTAAATGAGTCTTCAGCAATAGTTTAATGGGTAAATGAGTCTTCAGCAATAGTTTAATGGGTAAATGAGTCTTCAGCAATAGTTTAATGGGTAAATGAGTCTTCAGCAATAGTTTAATGGGTAAATGAGTCTTCAGCAATAGTTTAATGGGTAAATGAGTCTTCAGCAATAGTTTAATGGGTAAATGAGTCTTCAGCAATAGTTTAATGGGTAAATGAGTCTTCAGCAATAGTTTAATGGGTAAATGAGTCTTCAGCAATAGTTTAATGGGTAAATGAGTCTTCAGCAATAGTTTAATGGGTAAATGAGTCTTCAGCAATAGTTTAATGGGTAAATGAGTCTTCAGCAATAGTTTAATGGGTAAATGAGTCTTCAGCAATAGTTTAATGGGTAAATGAGTCTTCAGCAATAGTTTAATGGGTAAATGAGTCTTCAGCAATAGTTTAATGGGTAAATGAGTCTTCAGCAATAGTTTAATGGGTAAATGAGTCTTCAGCAATAGTTTAATGGGTAAATGAGTCTTCAGCAATAGTTTAATGGGTAAATGAGTCTTCAGCAATAGTTTAATGGGTAAATGAGTCTTCAGCAATAGTTTAATGGGTAAATGAGTCTTCAGCAATAGTTTAATGGGTAAATGAGTCTTCAACAATAGTTTAATGGATAAATGAGTCTTCAGCAATAGTTTAATGGGTAAATGAGTCTTCAGCAATAGTTTAATGGGTAAATGAGTCTTCAGCAATAGTTTAATGGGTAAATGAGTCTTCAGCAATAGTTTAATGGGTAAATGAGTCTTCAGCAATAGTTTAATGGGTAAATGAGTCTTCAGCAATAGTTTAATGGGTAAATGAGTCTTCAGCAATAGTTTAATGGGTAAATGAGTCTTCAGCAATAGTTTAATGGGTAAATGAGCCTTCAGCAATAGTTTAATGGGTAAATGAGTCTTCAGCAATAGTTTAATGGCTAAATGAGTCTTCAGCAATAGTTTAATGGGTAAATGAGTCTTCAACAATAGTTTAATGGATAAATGAGTCTTCAGCAATAGTTTAATGGGTAAATGAGTCTTCAGCAATAGTTTAATGGGTAAATGAGTCTTCAGCAATAGTTTAATGGCTAAATGAGTCTTCAGCAATAGTTTAATGGCTAAATGAGTCTTCAGCAATAGTTTAATGGGTAAATGAGTCTTCAGCAATAGTTTAATGGGTGAATGAGTCTTCAGCAATAGTTTAATGGGTAAATGAGTCTTCAGCAATAGTTTAATGGGTAAATGAGTCTTCAGCAATAGTTTAATGGGTAAATGAGTCTTCAGCAATAGTTTAATGGGTAAATGAGTCTTCAGCAATAGTTTAATGGGTAAATGAGTCTTCAGCAATAGTTTAATGGGTAAATGAGTCTTCAACAATAGTTTAATGGGTAAATGAGTCTTCAGCAATAGTTTAATGGGTGAATGAGTCTTCAGCAATAGTTTAATGGGTAAATGAGTCTTCAACAATAGTTTAATGGGTAAATGAGTCTTCAGCAATAGTTTAATGGCTAAATGAGCACGTCTTCAGCAATAGTTTAATGGCTAAATGAGCACGTCTTCAGCAATAGTTTAATGGCTAAATGAGCACGTCTTCAGCAATAGTTTAATGGGTAAATGAGTCTTCAGCAATAGTTTAATGGGTAAATGAGTCTTCAGCAATAGTTTAATGGGTAAATGAGTCTTCAGCAATAGTTTAATGGGTAAATGAGTCTTCAGTAATAGTTTAATGGGTAAATGAGTCTTCAGCAATAGTTTAATGGGTAAATGAGTCTTCAGCAATAGTTTAATGGGTAAATGAGTCTTCAGCAATAGTTTAATGGGTAAATGAGTCTTCAGCAATAGTTTAATGGGTAAATGAGTCTTCAGCAATAGTTAAATGGGTAAATGAGTCTTCAGCAATAGTTTAATGGGTAAATGAGTCTTCAGCAATAGTTTAATGGGTAAATGAGTCTTCAGCAATAGTTTAATGGATAAATGAGTCTTCAGCAATAGTTTAATGGGTAAATGAGTCTTCAGCAATAGTTTAATGGCTAAATGAGTCTTCAGCAATAGTTTAATGGGTAAATGAGTCTTCAGCAATAGTTTAATGGGTAAATGAGTCTTCAGCAATAGTTTAATGGCTAAATGAGTCTTCAGCAATAGTTTAATGGGTAAATGAGTCTTCAGCAATAGTTTAATGGGTAAATGAGTCTTCAGCAATAGTTTAATGGGTAAATGAGTCTTCAGCAATAGTTTAATGGGTAAATGAGCACGTCTTCAGCAATAGTTTAATGGGTAAATGAGTCTTCAGCAATAGTTTAATGGGTGAATGAGTCTTCAGCAATAGTTTAATGGGTAAATGAGTCTTCAGCAATAGTTTAATGGGTAAATGAGTCTTCAGCAATAGTTAAATGGGTAAATGAGTCTTCAGCAATAGTTTAATGGGTAAATGAGTCTTCAGCAATAGTTTAATGGGTAAATGAGTCTTCAGCAATAGTTTAATGGGTAAATGAGTCTTCAGCAATAGTTTAATGGGTAAATGAGTCTTCAGCAATAGTTTAATGGGTAAATGAGTCTTCAGCAATAGTTTAATGGGTGAATGAGTCTTCAGCAATAGTTTAATGGGTAAATGAGTCTTCAGCAATAGTTTAATGGGTAAATGAGTCTTCAGCAATAGTTTAATGGGTGAATGAGTCTTCAGCAATAGTTTAATGGGTAAATGAGTCTTCAGCAATAGTTTAATGGGTAAATGAGTCTTCAGCAATAGTTTAATGGGTAAATGAGTCTTCAGCAATAGTTTAATGGGTAAATGAGTCTTCAGCAATAGTTTAATGGGTAAATGAGTCTTCAGCAATAGTTTAAATGGTAAATGAGTCTTCAGCAATAGTTTAATGGGTAAATGAGTCTTCAGCAATAGTTTAATGGGTGAATGAGTCTTCAGCAATAGTTTAATGGGTAAATGAGTCTTCAGCAATAGTTTAATGGGTAAATGAGTCTTCAGCAATAGTTTAATGGGTAAATGAGTCTTCAGCAATAGTTTAATGGGTGAATGAGTCTTCAGCAATAGTTTAATGGGTAAATGAGTCTTCAGCAATAGTTTAATGGCTCTAACCTAACAAACACAGGCCCAAGGCCCTAACCTAACAAACACAGGCCCAAGGCCCTAACCTAACTAACACAGGCCCAAGGCCCTAACCTAACAAACACAGGCCCAAGGCCCTAACCTAACTAACACAGGCCCAAGGCCCTAACCTAACTAACACAGGCCCAAGGCCCTAACCTAACAAACACAGGCCCAAGGCCCTAACCTAACTAACACAGGCCCAAGGCCCTAACCTAACTAACACAGGCCCAAGGCCCTAACCTAACTAACACAGGCCCAAGGCCCTAACCTAACTAACACAGGCCCAAGGCCCTAACCTAACTAACACAGGCCCAAGGCCCTAACCTATCCAACACAGGCCCAAGGCCCTAACCTAACTAACACAGGCCCAAGGCCCTAACCTAACTACCCGCTCAGCTTTCAAAATAGCTTCCTGGATTCCTTGATGCAAAATATTTGAGCATAACCATCTGTGTTAATTCATTTAACCTTATAAATATAAATGACAAAGCTAATTAGGAAGCTCGTTCCAATCACATTGTCCTTTAGTTCAAATCAAACCTCATTACATTACAAATCAAATCTCATTACATTACAAATCTCATTTTTATGCGCCGAATATAACAACTATTGACTTTACCGTGAAATGCTTTACTGACCAGCTCTTAACCAACAGTGCAGTTCAAGAAGAAAAAATTTACCAAGTAGACTAAAAATAAAAAGTAATAATAAAAAGTAACACAATAAGAATTACAATAATGAGGCTCCATACAGGGGCACCGGTACCGAGTCAGTGTGGAGGCTATATACAGGGGGTACCGGTACAGAGTCAGTGTGGAGGCTATATACAGGGGCACCGGTACCGAGTCAGTGTGGAGGCTATGTACAGGGGTACCGGTACAGAGTCAGTGTGGGAGGCTATATACAGGGGGTACCGGGTACCCGAGTCAGTGTGGAGGCTATATACAGGGGTACCGGTACAGAGTCAGTGTGGAGGCTATATACAGGGGTACCGGTACCGAGTCAGTGTGGAGGCTATATACAGGGCAAACCGGTACAGAGTCAGTGTGGAGGCTATATACAGGGGTACCGGTACCGAGTCAGTGTGGAGGTATATACAGGGGTACCGGTAGTCAGAGGCTATATACAGGGGGGTAGTACCGAGTCAGTGTGGAGACTATATACAGGGGTACCGGTACCGAGTCAGTGTGGAGGCTATATACAGGGGGTACCCCGGTCACCGAGACTATATACAGGGGGTACCTCGAGTCAGGTGGGAGGCTATATACAGGGGGTACCAGTACCGAGTCAGTGTGGGGGCTATATACAGGGGTACCGGTACCGAGTCAGTGTGAGACTATATACAGGGGTACGGTACAAAGTCAGTGTGGAGACTATATACAGGGTACCGGTACCGAGTCAGTGTGGAGGCTATGTACAGGGGGTACGGGCACCGAGTCAGTGTGGAGGCTTACATACAGGGGTACCGAGTCAGTGTGGAGATCTTTATATACAGGGGGTACCGGTACGAGTCAGTGTGGAGGCTATATACAGGGGTACTGGTACCGAGTCAGTGTGGGGGCTATATACAGGAGCACCGGTACCGAGTCAATGTGGAGGCTATATACAGGGTGTTACGGTACAGAGTCAATGTGGAGGCTATATACAGGGGGTACCGTGCAGAGTCAATGTGGAGGCTATATACAGGGTATTACGGCATGAGTCAATGTGGAGGCTATATACAGGGTGTTACGGCACATAGTCAATGTGGAGGCTATATACAGGGGGTACCGGTACAGAGTCAATGTGGGGAGGGCTATATACAGGGTACCGGCACAGAGTCAACGTGGAGGCTATATACAGGGTGTTACGGCACTGAGTCAATGTGGAGGCTATATACAGGGGTACCGGTACAGAGTCAATGTGGAGGCTATATACAGGGGCACCGGCACCGAGTCAATGTGGAGGCTATATACAGGGTGTTACGGCACAGAGTCAGTGTGGGGGTATACAGGGGGCACCAGTACCGAGTCAGTGTGGGGGTATATACAGGGGGACCAGTACCGAGTCAGTGTGGGGGGTATATACAGGGGGCACCAGTACAGAGTCAGTGTGGAGGCTATATACAGGGGACCAGTACCGAGTCAGTGTGGGGGTATATACAGGGGGGCACCAGTACCGAGTCAGTGTGCAGGGGTATATACAGGGGGCAATGGCACCGAGTCAGTGTGGGGGTATATACAGGGGGACCAGTACCGAGTCAGTGTGGGGGTATATACAGGCACCAGTGAACAAACAGTGTGGGGGTATATACAGGGGCAACGGTACCGAGTCAGTGTGGGGTATATACAGGGGCACCAGTACAGAGTCAGTGTGGAGGCCATATACAGGGGGACCAGTACCGAGTCAGTGTGGGGGGTATATACAGGGGGCACCAGTACTGAAATAGTGTGCAGGGCATATACAGGGGGCACCGGCACCGAGTCAGTGTGGAGACTATATACAGGCACTGCACCGAGTCAGTGTGGAGGCTGAGATACAGGGGGCAAAATTCAGCACCGAGTCAGTGGAGGCTACATACAGGGGCAACTGCACCGAGCCTGGGGGTGTGGAGGACCATATACAGGGGCACCGCAATGCTCAGTGTGATATTATATACAGGGGCACCGCACCTAGTCAGTGTGGAGGCCATATACAGGGGCACCGCACGAAACAGTGGAGGC
The DNA here is from genome assembly GCF_023373465.1 of Oncorhynchus keta. Lineage (NCBI taxonomy): Eukaryota > Metazoa > Chordata > Actinopteri > Salmoniformes > Salmonidae > Oncorhynchus > Oncorhynchus keta. The sequence continues at coordinate 14,456 of NW_026281541.1, forward strand.
TTACATACAGGGGGCACCTGCACCGAAACAGTGTGGAGACTATATACAGGGGTACCGGTACCGAGTCAGTGTGGAGGCTATATACAGGGGGTACTGGTACCGAGTCAGTGTGGGGGCTATATACAGGGAGCACCGGTACCGAGTCAATGTGGAGGCTATATACAGGGTGTTACGGTACAGAGTCAATGTGGAGGCTATATACAGGGGGTACCGGTGCAGAGTCAATGTGGAGGCTATATACAGGGTATTACGGTACAGAGTCAATGTGGAGGCTATATACAGGGTGTTACGGTACATAGTCAATGTGGAGGCTATATACAGGGGGTACCGGTACAGAGTCAATGTGGAGGCTATATACAGGGGGTACCGGTACAGAGTCAATGTGGAGGCTATATACAGGGTGTTACGGTACTGAGTCAATGTGGAGGCTATATATAGGAGTACCGGTACAGAGTCAATGTGGAGGCTATATACAGGGGGTACCGGTACAGAGTCAATGTGGAGGCTATATATAGGGGGTACCGGTACAGAGTCAATGTGGAGGCTATATACAGGGGTACCGGTACAGAGTCAATGTGGAGGCTATATACAGGGGGCACCGGTACGAGTCAATGTGGAGGCTATATACAGGGTGTTACGGTACAGAGTCAGTGTGGGGGGT
>NW_026281542.1:0-39230 GCF_023373465.1 Oncorhynchus keta
AACCAGCCATTTGCTATTTTGCTCAATTGTTGAAATGCACTGGAGCTCTGCAAGCGCTGGCACATCAACAAACAAGTCCACCAACAGCATAGCCTGGGACAAGACTGACCCTCTTGGTTGCTTCTTGTGAAATTCCAAACGGCTGGGGAATTAGCTCAAATGCTTTGCACGCGTGAGGGTAGGGATCGATGCCCACATTCTCCAAAAGCATTGTTTTATGGATCCAAGAAAACCTTCCAGTTCACACTTCATGCAGCCTTGTCTTACGACAACCTACTGTCATGTAAACAATGACAAGAAACTGTCATGTAACAACGACAAGAAACTCTCATGTAACACTGATGTCACAATGTCAGATGAAAAATAAAGACATTATTACTACTTTCAGAGAGCAGCGTATCACACACTCTAACCAACTGAGCTAACCGTCAGCTGGCTACAGAGCACAATTGCTGAGATGCACCGAGCTCTGCAAGTGCTGGAGCACAACTAACAAGTCCACCAACAGCATAGCCTGACAAGACTGACACTCTTGGTTGCTCCTTGTGGCAAATTCCAAACAGCTGGGAATTTGATCAATTGGTATTGTGTTTGCTTTTAGCATGTTGCAGGTAGTGGATCGATGCCCGCATTCCCAAAACACATTTTTGTGGATCCAAGAAAGCTGCAGTTCACACTTCATGCAGCCTTGTCTTATGAAACCCTACTGTCATGCAGCAATGACAAGCAACTTTAATGTAACACTGATGTCAAAATGTCAGATGAAAAGCAAGACATTACTTACTTTCAGAGGAGAATGAGCACATTACCATTGAGGCCTACAAACAAAGCTGTGGAAAGGTTCCTTGAAGCCAGAGCAAAGAAAGAACAAATAAAGATGCTCAAACCCGGATCAACCAGGACCTTCAGATCTTCAGTCTAACACTCTCCCAACTGGAGCTATTCCTGGCAATTCACTAACAAAAATTCTGTGGCACTTTGACAATTCATGCATGTGACTCGTAATTTTGACACTCAAAATGTACATAAGAGCTAGTATGGGGATCGAACCCATGACCTTGGCGTTATTAGCACCACACTCTAACCAACTGAGCTAACCGGCCATTTGCTATTTTGCTCAATTGTTGAAATGCACTGAGCCTCTGCAAGTGCTGGCACATCAACAAACATGTCCACCAACAGCATAGCCTGACAAGACTGGACCCTCTTGGTTGCTTCTTGTGGAAATTCCAAACGGCTGGGGAATTAGCTCAAATGCTTTGCACGCGTGAGGTAGTGGGATCGATGCCCACATTCTCCAAAAGCACATTGTTTTATGGATCCAAGAAAACTCCAGTTCACACTTCATGCAGCCTTGTCTTACGACAACCTACTGTCATGTAAACAATGACAAGAAACTGTCATGTGACAATGACAAGAAACTCTCATGTAACACTGATGTCACAATGTCAGATGAAAAAGACAGACATTACTTACTTTCAGAGAGCAGCGATTGGGCCACACTCTATAACCAACTGAGCTGACCAGCCGCTGGCTACAGAGCAAAATTGCTGAGATGCACCAGCTCTCGCAAGTGCTGGAGCACAAAACTAACAAGTCCACCAACAGTACAGCCTGACAAGACTGGATACTCTTGGTTGCTCCTTGTGGCAATTCCAAACAGCTAATTTGATCAATTGGCATTGTGTTTATTTTAGTATGCTGGTAGGTAGGGATCATGCCTTCGCATCTCAAAAACACATTTTTTTGTGGATCCAAGAAAGCTGCAGTTCACACTTCATACAGCCTTGTCTTATGAAAAACCTACTGTCATGTAGCAATGACAAGCAACTTTAATTTAACACTGATGTCAAATGTCAGATGAAAAAGCAAGACATTACTTACTTTCAGAGGAGCAGCGTAGCACACACCATTGAGGCCCACAAACAAAGCTGTGGAAAGGTTCCTTGAAGCCAGAGCATAAAGAAAGAACAAATAAAGATGCAGAAACCCGGGATCAAACCAGGGACCTTCAGATCTTCAGTCTAACGCTCTCCCAACTGAGCTATTCCGGCAATTCACTCAACAAAATTCTGTGGCACCCTTGACAATTCACATGCATGTGACTCGTAATTTTGACACTCAAAATGTACATAACAGCTAGTATGGGGATCGAACCCATGACCTTGGCGTTATTAGCACCACACTCTAACCAACTGAGCTAACCGGCCATTTGCTATTTTGCTCAATTGTTGAAATGCACTGAGCCTCTGCAAGTGCTGGCACATCAACAAACATGTCCACCAACAGCATAGCCTGACAAGACTGGACCCTCTTGGTTGCATCTTGTGGAAATTCCAAACGGCTGGGGAATTAGCTCAAATGCTTTGCACGCGTGAGGTAGTAAGGATCGATGCCCCACATTCTCCAAAAGCACATTGTTTTATGGATCCAAGAAAACTCCAGTTCACTTCATGCAGCCTTGTCTTACGACAACCTACTGTCATGTAAACAATGACAAGAAACTGTCATGTAACAATGACAAGAAACTCTCATGTAACACTGATGTCACAATGTCAGATGAAAAAGCAAGACATTACTTACTTTCAGAGCAGCGTATCACACACTCTAACCAACTGAGCTGACCAGCTAGCTGGCTACAGAGCAAAATTGTTGAGATGCACCGAGCCTCTGCAAGTGCTGGAGCGCAAACTAACAAGTCCACCAACAGCATAACCTGACAAGACTGGGCACTCTTTGGTTGCTCCTTGTGGCAATTCCAAACAGCTGGGGAATTTGATCAATTGGTATTGTGTTTGCTTAGCATGCTATAGGTAGGGATCGATACCCGCATTCCCCAAAAACAAATTTTTGTGGATCCAAGAAAGCTGCAGTTCACACTTCATGCAGCCTTGTCTTATGACAACCTACTGTCATGTAGCAATGACAAGCAACTTTAATGTAACACTGATGTCAAAATGTCAGATGAAAAAGCAAGACATTACTTACTTTCAGAGGGGCAGCGTAGCACACACCATTGAGGCCCACAAACAAAGCTGTGGAAAGGTTCCTTGAAGCCAGAGCATAAAGAAAGAACAAATAAAGATGCCAAAACCCGCGATCAAACCAGGGACCTTCAGATCTTCAGTCTAACGCTCTCCCAACTGAGCTATTCCGGCAATTCAATCAACATAATTCTGTGGCACCCTTGACAATTCACATGCATGCAACTCGTAATATTGACACTCAAAATGTACATAATAGCCTGTATGGGGATCGAACCCATGACCTTGGCGTTATTAGCACCACACTCTAACCAACTGAGCTAACCGGCCATTTGCTATTTTGCTCAATTGTTGAAATGCACTGAGCCTCTGCAAGTGCTGGCACATCAACAAACAAGTCCACCAACAGCATAGCCTGACAAGACTGGACCCTCTTGGTTGCTTCTTGTGGAAATTCCAAACGGCTGGGGGAATTAGCTCAAATGCTTTGCACGCGTGGGAGGTAGTGGGATCGATGCCCACATTCTCCAAAAGCACATTGTTTTATGGATCCAAGAAAACTCCAGTTCACACTTCATGCAGCCTTGTCTTACGACAACCTACTGTCATGTAAACAATGACAAGAAACTGTCATGTAACAATGACAAGAAACTCTCATGTAACACTGATGTCACAATGTCAGATGAAAAAGAAAGACATTACTTACTTTCAGAGAGCAGCGTATCACACACTCTAACCAACTGAGCTAACTGGCCGCTGGCTACAGAGCACAATTGTTGAGATGCACCGAGCCTCTGCAAGTGCTGGAGCGCATAAACTAACAAGTCCACCAACAGTACAGCCTGACAAGACTGGACACTCTTGGTTGCTCCTTGTGGCAATTCCAAACAGCTAGGGAATTTGATCAATTGGTATTGTGTTTGCCAACATGCTATAGGTAGTGGGATCGATACCCGCATTCCCCAAAAACACATTTTTGTGGATCCAAGAAAGCTGCAGTTCACACTTCATGCAGCCTTGTCTTAAGAAAACCTACTGTCATGTAGCAATGACAAGCAACTTTAATGTACTGATGTCAAATTGTCAGATGAAAAAGCAAGACATTACTTACTTTCAGAGGAGCAGCGTAGCACACACCATTGATGCCCACAAACAAAGCTGTGGAAAGGTTCCTTGAAGCCAGAGCATAAAGAAAGAACAAATAAAGATGCCGAAACCGGGATCGAACCAGGACCTTTAGATCTTCAGTCTAACGCTCTCCCAACTGAGCTATTCCAGCAATTCACTCAACAAAATTCAGCACCCTTGACAATTCACATGCATGTGACTCGTAATTTTGACACTCAAAATGTACATAATAGCCAGTATGGGGATCGAACCCATGACCTTGGCGTTATTAGAACCACACTCTAACCAACTGAGCTAACGGGCGATTTGCTATTTTGCTCAATTGTTGAAAATGCACTGAGCCTCTGCAAGTGCTGGCACATCAACAAACAAGTCCACCAACAGCATAGCCTGACAAGACTGGACCCTCTTGGTTGCTTCTTGTGGAAATTCCAAACGGCTGGGGAATTAGCTCAAATGCTTTGCACGCGTGAGGTAGTGGGATCGATGCCCACATTCTCCAAAAGCACATTTTTATGGATCAAGAAAAGTCCAGTTCACACTTCATGCAGCCTTGTCTTACGACAACCTACTGTCATGTAAACAATGACAAGAAACTGTCATGTAACAATGACAAGAAACTCTCATGTAACACTGATGTCACAATGTCAGATGAAAAAGGAAGACATTACTTACTTTCAGAGAGCAGCGTATCACACACTCTAACCAACTGAGCTAACCGGCCGCTGGCTACAGAGCACAATTGTTGAGATGCACCGAGCCTCTGCAAGTGCTGGCGCAAACTAACAAGTCCACCAACAGCATAGCCTGACAAGACTGGACACTCTTGGTTGCTCCTTGTGGCAATTCAAACAGCTGGGAATTTGATCAATTGGTATTGTGTTTGTAGCATGCTATAGGTAGTGGGATCGATGCCCGCATTCCCCAAAAACACATTTTTTGTGGATCCAAGAAAGCTGCAGTTCACACTTCATGCAGCCTTGTCTTATGACAACCTACTGTCATGTAGCAAATGACAAGCAACTTTAATGTAACACTGATGTCAAAATGTCAGATGAAAAAGCAAGACATTACTTACTTTCAGAGGAGCAGCGTAGCACCATTGAGGCCCACAAACAAAGCTGTGGAAAGGTTCCTTGAAGCCAGAGCATAAAGAAAGAACAAATAAAGCTGCAAAAACCCAGGATCGAAACAGGGACCTTTAGATCTTCAGTCTACCTCTCCCAACTGAGCTATTCCGGCAATTCCTCAACATAATTCTGTGGCACCCTTGACAATTCCGCTGCATGTGACTTTTATTTTGACACTCAAAATTTACATAATAGCCAGTATGGGGATCAGACCCATGACCTTGGCGTTATTAGCACCACACTCTAACCAACTGAGCTAACCGGCCATTTGCTATTTTGCTCAATTGTTTTGAAATGCACTGAGCCTCTGCAAGTGCTGGCACATCAACAAACAAGTCCACCAACAGCATAGCCTGACAAGACTGGACCCTCTTGGTTGCTTCTTGTGAAATTCCAAACGGCTGGGGAATTAGCTCAAATGCTTTGCACGCGTGAGGTAGTGGGATCGATGCCCACATTCTCCAAAAGCACATTATTTTATGGATCCAAGAAAAGTCCCAGTTCACACTTCATGCAGCCTTGTCTTACGACAACCTACTGTCATGTAAACAATGACAAGAAACTGTCATGTAACAATGACAAGAAACTCTCATGTAACACTGATGTCACAATGTCAGATGAAAAAAGAAAGACATTACTTACTTTCAGAGAGCAGCGTATCACACACTCTAACCAACTGAGCTAACCGGCCGCTGGCTACAGAGCACAATTGTTGAGATGCACGAGCCTCTGCAAGTGCTGGAGTACAAACTAACAAGTCCACCAACAGCATAGCCTGACAAGACTGGACACTCTTGGTTGCTCCTTGTGGCAATTCCAAACAGCTGGGGAATTTGATCAATTGGTATTGTGTTTGCTTAGCATGCTATAGGTAGTGGGATCGATGCCCGCATTCCCCCAAAAACACATTTTTTGTGGATCCAAGAAAGCTGCAGTTCACACTTCATGCAGCCTTGTCTTGTCATAGACCTATCGGCTGCCTTCGATACTGTGAACCATCAGATCCTCCTCTCCACCCTCTCCGAGTTGGGCATCTCCGGCGCGGCCCACGCTTGGATTGCGTCCTACCTGACAGGTCGCTCCTACCAGGTGGCGTGGCGAGAATCTGTCTCCTCACCACGCGCTCTCACCACTGGTGTCCCCAGGGCTCTGTTCTAGGCTCTCTTATTCTCGCTATACACCAAGTCACTTGGCTCTGTCATAACCTCACATGGTCTCTCCTATCATTGCTATGCAGACGACACACAATTAATCTTCTCCTTTCCCCCTTCTGATGACCAGGTGGCGAATCGCATCTCTGCATGTCTGGCAGACATATCAGTGTGGATGACGGATCACCACCTCAAGCTGAACCTCAGCAAGATCGGAACTCCTCTTCCTCCCGGGGAAGGACTGCCCGTTCCATGATCTCGCCATCACGATTTGACAACTCCATTGTGTCCTCCTCCCAGAGCGCTAAGAACCTTGGCGTGATCCTGGACAACACCCTGACGTTCTCAACTAACATCAAGGCGGTGTCCCGTTCCTGTAGGTTCATGCTCTACAACATCCGCAGAGTACGACCCTGCCTCACACAGGAAGCGGCGCAGGTCCTAATCCAGGCACTTGTCATCTCCCGTCTTGATTACTGCAACTCGCTGTTGGCTGGGCTCCTGCCTGTGCCATTAAACCCCTACAACTCATCCAGAACGCCGCAGCCCGTCTGGTGTTCAACCTTCCCAAGTTCTCTCACGTCACCCCGCTCCTCCGCTCTCTCCACTGGCTTCCAGTTTGAAGCTCGCATCCGCTACAAGACCATGGTGCTCGCCTACGGAGCTGTGAGGGGAACGGCACCTCAGTACCTCCAGGCTCTGATCAGGCCCTACACCCAAACAAGGGCACTGCGTTCATCCACCTCTGGCCTGCTCGCCTCCCTACCACTGAGGAAGTACAGTTCCCGCTCAGCCCAGTCAAAACTGTTCGCTGCTCTGGCCCCCAATGGTGGAACAAACTCCCTCACGACGCCAGGACAGCGGAGTCAATCACCACCTTCCGGAGACACCTGAAACCCCACCTCTTCAAGGAATACCTAGGATAGGGTAAGTAAGGGTAAGTAATCCTTCTCACCCCCCTTCTCCCCCCCAACAAGATTTAGATGCAAGTGGCTGTTCCACTGGTTGTCATAAGGTGTATGCACCAATTTGTAAGTCGCTCTGGATAAGAGCGTCTGCTAAATGACTTAAATGTAAATGTTAAATGTTATGAAAACCTACTGTCATGTAGCAATGACAAGCAACTTTAATGTAACACTGATGTCAAAATGTCAGATGAAAAAGCAAGACATTACTTACTTTCAGAGGAGCAGCGTAGCACACACCATTGAGGCCCACAAACAAAGCTGTGGAAAGGTTCCTTGAAGCCAGAGCATAAAGAAAGAACAAATAAAGCTGCAAAAACCGGGATCGAAACAGGGACCTTTAGATCTTCAGTCTACCTCTCTCCCAACTGAGCTATTCCGGCAATTCACTCAACATAATTTTGTGGCACCCTTGACAATTCACATGCATGTGACTCGTAATTTTGACACTCAAAATTTACATAATAGTCAGTATGGGGATCGAACCCATGACCTTGGCGTTATTAGCACCACACTCTAACCAACTGAGCTAACCGGCCATTTGCTATTTTGCTCAATTGTTGAAATGCACTGAGCCTCTGCAAGTGCTGGCACATCAACAAACATGTCCACCAACAGCATAGCCTGACAAAACTGGACCCTCTTGGTTGCTTCTTGTGGAAATTCCAAACGGCTGGGGAATTAGCTCAAATGCTTTGCACGCGTGAGGTAGTGGGATCGATGCCCACATTCTCCAAAAGCACATTGTTTTATGGATCCAAGAAAAGTCCAGTTCACACTTCATGCAGCCTTGTCTTGACAACCTACTGTCATGTAAACAATGACAAGAAACTGTCATGTAACAATGACAAGAAACTCTCATGTAACACTGATGTCACAATGTCAGATGAAAAAGAAAGACATTACTTACTTTCAGAGAGCAGCGTATCACACACTCTAACCAACTGAGCAAACCGGCCGCTGGCTACAGAGCACAATTGTTGAGATGCACCGAGCCTCTGCAAGTGCTGGAGCGCAAACTAACAAGTCCACCAACAGCATAGCCTGACAAGACTGGACACTCTTGGTTGCTCCTTGTGGCAATTCCAAACAGCTGGGGAATTTGATCAATTGGTATTGTGTTTGCTTAGCATGCTATAGGTAGTGGGATCGATGCCCGCATTCCCCAAAAACACATTTTTTGTGGATCCAAGAAAGCTGCAGTTCACACTTCATGCAGCCTTGTCTTATGAAAACCTACTGTCATGTAGCAATGACAAGCAACTTTAATGTAACACTGATGTCAAAATGTCAGATGAAAAAGCAAGACATTACTTACTTTCAGAGGAGCAGCGTAGCACACACCATTGAGGCCCACAAACAAAGCTGTGGAAAGGTTCCTTGAAGCCAGAGCATAAAGAAATAACAAATAAAGATGCCGAAACCTGGGATCGAACCAGGGACCTTCAGATCTTCAGTCTAATGCTCTCCCAACTGAGCTATTCGGCAATTCACTCAACAAAATTCTGTGGCACCCTTGACAATTCACATGCATGTGACTCGTAATTTTGACACTCAAAATGTACATAATAGCCAGTATTGGGATCAAACCCATGACCTTGGCGTTATTAGCACCACACTCTAACCAACTGAGCTAACCGTCCATTTGCTAATTTGCTCAATTGTTGAAATGCACTGAGCCTCTGCAAGTGCTGGCACATCAACAAACATGTCCACCAACAGCATAGCCTGACAAGACTGGACCCTCTTGGTTGCTTCTTGTGGAAATTCCAAACGGCTGGGGAATTAGCTCAAATGCTTTGCACGCGTGAGGTAGTGGGATCGATGCCCACATTCTCCAAAAGCACATTGTTTTATGGATCCAAGAAAACTCCAGTTCACACTTCATGCAGCCTTGTCTTACGACAACCTACTGTCATGTAACAATGACAAGAAACTCTCATGTAACACTGATGTCACAATGTCAGATGAAAAAGAAAGACATTACTTACTTTCAGAGAGCAGCGTATCACACACTCTAACCAACTGAGCTAACCGGCCGCTGGCTACAGAGCACAATTTTGAGATGCACCGAGCCTCTGCAAGTGCTGGAGCGCAAACTAACAAGTCCACCAACAGCATAGCCTGACAAGACTGGGCACTCTTGGTTGCTCCTTGTGGCAATTCCAAACAGCTGGGGAATTTGATCATTTGGTATTGTGTTTGCTTAGCATGCTATAGGTAGTGGGATCGATGCCCGCATTCCCAAAAACACATTTTTTGTGGATCCAAGAAAGCTGCAGTTCACACTTCATGCAGCCTTGTCTTATGACAACCTACTGTCATGTAGCAATGACAAGCAACTTTAATGTAACACTGATGTCAAAATGTCAGATGAAAAGCAAGACATTACTTACTTTCAGAGGAGCAGCGTAGCACACACCATTGAGGCCCACAAACAAAGCTGTGGAAAGGTTCCTTGAAGCCAGAGCATAAAGAAAGAACAAATAAAGCTGCAAAAACCCGGGATCGAAACAGGGACCTTTAGATCTTCAGTCTACCTCTCTCCCAACTGAGCTATTGCGGCAATTCACTCAACATAATTTTGTGGCACCCTTGACAATTCACATGCATGTGACTCGTAATTTTGACACTCAAAATTTACATAATAGTCAGTATGGGGATCGAACCCATGACCTTGGCGTTATTAGTCCTTCTGTAGCTCAGTTGGTAGAGCATGGCGCTTGTAACGCCAGGGTAGTGGGTTCGATTCCCGGGACCACCCATACGTAGAATGTATGCACACATGACTGTAAGTCGCTTTGGATAAAAGCGTCTGCTAAATGGCATATATTATTATATTATATATTATTAGCACTACACTCTAACCAACTGAGCTAACCGGCCATTTGCTATTTTGCTCAATTGTTGAAATGCACTGAGCCTCTGCAAGTGCTGGCACATCAACAAACATGTCCACCAACAGCATAGCCTGACAAAACTGGACCCTCTTGGTTGCTTCTTGTGGAAATTCCAAACGGCTGGGGAATTAGCTCAAATGCTTTGCACGCGTGAGGTAGTGGGATCGATGCCCACATTCTCCAAAAGCACATTGTTTTATGGATCCAAGAAAAGTCCAGTTCACACTTCATGCAGCCTTGTCTTACGACAACCTACTGTCATGTAAACAATGACAAGAAACTGTCATGTAACAATGACAAGAAACTCTCATGTAACACTGATGTCACAATGTCAGATGAAAAAGAAAGACATTACTTACTTTCAGAGAGCAGCGTATCACACACTCTAACCAACTGAGCTAACCGCCGCTGGCTACAGAGCACAATTGTTGAGATGCACCGAGCCTCTGCAAGTGCTGGAGCGCAAACTAACAAGTCCACCAACACAGCATAGCCTGACAAGACTGGACACTCTTGGTTGCTCCTTGTGGCAATTCCAAACAGCTGGGGAATTTGATCAATTGGTATTGTGTTTGCTTAGCATGCTATAGGTAGTGGGATCGATGCCCGCATTCCCCAAAAACACATTTTTTTGTGGATCCAAGAAAGCTGCAGTTCACACTTCATGCAGCCTTGTCTTATGACAACCTACTGTCATGTAGCAATGACAAGCAACTTTAATGTAACACTGATGTCAAAATGTCAGATGAAAAAGCAAGACATTACTTACTTTCAGAGGAGCAGCGTAGCACACACCATTGAGGCCCACAAACAAAGCTGTGGAAAGGTTCCTTGAAGCCAGAGCATAAAGAAAGAACAAATAAAGCTGCCGAAACCCGGGATCAAAACAGGGACCTTTAGATCTTCAGTCTACCTCTCTCCCAACTGAGCTATTCCGGCAATTCACTCAACATAATTCTGTGGCACCCTTGACAATTCACATGCATGTGACTCGTAATTTTGACACTCAAAATTTACATAATAGCCAGTATGGGGATCGAACCCATGACCTTGGCGTTATTAGCACCACACTCTAACCAACTGAGCTAACCGGCCATTTGCTATTTTGCTCAATTGTTGAAATGCACTGAGCCTCTGCAAGTGCTGGCACATCAACAAACAAGTCCACCAACAGCATAGCCTGACAAGACTGGACCCTCTTGGTTGCTTCTTGTGGAAATTCCAAACGGCTAGGGAATTAGCTCAAATGCTTTGCACGCGTGAGGTAGTGGGATCGATGCCCACATTCTCCAAAAGCACATTGTTTTATGGATCCAAGAAAAGTCCAGTTCACACTTCATGCAGCCTTGTCTTACGACAACCTACTGTCATGTAAACAATGACAAGAAACTGTCATGTAACAATGACAAGAAACTCTCATGTAACACTGATGTCACAATGTCAGATGAAAAAGAAAGACATTACTTACTTTCAGAGAGCAGCGTATCACACACTCTAACCAACTGAGCTAACCGGCCGCTGGCTACAGAGCACAATTGTTGAGATGCACCGAGCCTCTGCAAGTGCTGGAGCGCAAACTAACAAGTCCACCAACAGCATAGCCTGACAAGACTGGACACTCTTGGTTGCTCCTTGTGGCAATTCCAAACAGCTGGGGAATTTGATCAATTGGTATTGTGTTTGCTTAGCATGCTATAGGTAGTGGGATCGATGCCCGCATTCCCCAAAAACACATTTTTTTGTGGATCCAAGAAAGCTGCAGTTCACACTTCATGCAGCCTTGTCTTATGAAAACCTACTGTCATGTAGCAATGACAAGCAACTTTAATGTAACACTGATGTCAAAATGTCAGATGAAAAAGCAAGACATTACTTACTTTCAGAGGAGCAGCGTAGCACACACCATTGAGGCCCACAAACAAAGCTGTGGAAAGGTTCCTTGAAGCCAGAGCATAAAGAAATAACAAATAAAGATGCCGAAACCCGGGATCGAACCAGGGACCTTCAGATCTTCAGTCTAACGCTCTCCCAACTGAGCTATTCCGGCAATTCACTCAACAAAATTCTGTGGCACCCTTGACAATTCACATGCATGTGACTCGTAATTTTGACACTCAAAATGTACATAATAGCCAGTATGGGGATCGAACCCATGACCTTGGCGTTATTAGCACCACACTCTAACCAACTGAGCTAACCGTCCATTTGCTAATTTGCTCAATTGTTGAAATGCACTGAGCCTCTGCAAGTGCTGGCACATCAACAAACATGTCCACCAACAGCATAGCCTGACAAGACTGGACCCTCTTGGTTGCTTCTTGTGGAAATTCCAAACGGCTGGGGAATTAGCTCAAATGCTTTGCACGCGTGAGGTAGTGGGATCGATGCCCACATTCTCCAAAAGCACATTGTTTTATGGATCCAAGAAAACTCCAGTTCACACTTCATGCAGCCTTGTCTTACGACAACCTACTGTCATGAAACAATGACAAGAAACTCTCATGTAACACTGATGTCACAATGTCAGATGAAAAAGAAAGACATTACTTACTTTCAGAGAGCAGCGTATCACACACTCTAACCAACTGAGCTAACCGGCCGCTGGCTACAGAGCACAATTGTTGAGATGCACCGAGCCTCTGCAAGTGCTAGAGCGCAAACTAACAAGTCCACCAACAGCATAGCCTGACAAGACTGGACACTCTTGGTTGCTCCTTGTGGCAATTCCAAACAGCTGGGGAATTTGATCAATTGGTATTGTGTTTGCTTAGCATGCTATAGGTAGTGGGATCGATGCCGCATTCCCCAAAAACACATTGTTTTTTGGATCCAAGAAAGCTGCAGTTCACACTTCATGCAGCCTTGTCTTATGAAAACCTACTGTCATGTAGCAATGACAAGCAACTTTAATGTAACACTGATGTCAAAATGTCAGATGAAAAAGCAAGACATTACTTACTTTCAGAGGAGCAGCGTAGCACACACCATTGAGGCCCACAAACAAAGCTGTGGAAAGGTTCCTTGAAGCCAGAGCATAAAGAAAGAACAAATAAAGATGCCGAAACCCGGATCGAACCAGGGACCTTCAGATCTTCAGTCTAACGCTATCCCAACTGAGCTATTCCGGCAATTCACTCAACAAAATTCTGTGGCACCCTTTACAATTCACATGCATGTGACTCATAATTTTGACACTCAAAATGTACATAATAGCCAATATGGGGATAGAACCCATGACCTTGGCGTTATTAGCACCACACTCTAACCAACTGAGCTAACCGACCATTTGTTATTTTGCTCAATTGTTGAAATGCACTGAGCCTCTGCAAGTGCTGGCACATCAACAAACAAGTCCACCAACAGCATAGCCTGACAAGACTGGACCCTCTTGGTTGCTTCTTGTGGAAATTCCAAACGGCTGGGGAATTAGCTCAAATGCTTTGCACGCGTGAGGTAGTGGGATCGATGCCCACATTCTCCAAAAGCACATTGTTTTATGGATCCAAGAAAACTCCAGTTCACACTTCATGCAGCCTTGTCTTACGACAACCTACTGTCATGTAAACAATGACAAGAAACTGTCATGTAACAATGACAAGAATCTCTCATGTAACACTGATGTCACAATGTCAGATGAAAAAGAAAGACATTACTTACTTTCAGAGAGCAGCGTATCACACACTCTAACCAACTGAGCTAACCGGCCGCTGGCTACAGAGCACAATTTTTGAGATGCACCGAGCCTCTGCAAGTGCTGGAGCGCAAACTAACAAGTCCACCAACAGCATAGCCTGACAAGACTGGGCACTCTTGGTTGCTCCTTGTGGCAATTCCAAACAGCTGTGGAATTTGATCATTTGGTATTGTGTTTGCTTAGCATGCTATAGGTAGTGGGATCGATGCCCGCATTCCCCAAAAACACATTTTTTGTGGATCCAAGAAAGCTGCAGTTCACACTTCATGCAGCCTTGTCTTATGAAAACCTACTGTCATGTAGCAATGACAAGCAACTTTAATGTAACACTGATGTCAAAATGTCAGATGAAAAAGCAAGACATTACTTACTTTCAGAGGCGCAGCGTAGCACACACCATTGAGGCCCACAAACAAAGCTGTGGAAAGGTTCCTTGAAGCCAGAGCATAAAGAAAGAACAAATAAAGATGCCGAAACCCGGGATCGAACAAGGGACCTTTAGATCTTCAGTCTAACGCTCTCCCAACTGAGCTATTCCGGCAATTCACTCAACATAATTCTGTGGCACCCTTGACAATTCACATGCATGTGACTCGTAATTTTGACACTCAAAATGTACATAATAGCCAGTATGGGGATCGAACCCATGACCTTGGCGTTATTAGCACCACACTCTAACCAACTGAGCTAACCAGCCATTTGCTATTTTGCTCAATTGTTGAAATGCACTGAGCCTCTGCAAGTGCTGGCACATCAACAAACAAGTCCACCAACAGCATAGCCTGACAAGACTGGACCCTCTTGGTTGCTTCTTGTGGAAATTCCAAACGGCTGGGGAATTAGCTCAAATGCTTTGCAGCGTGAGGTAGTGGGATCGATGCCCACATTCTCCAAAAGCAGATTGTTTTATGGATCAAGAAAACTCCAGTTCACACTTCATGCAGCCTTGTCTTACGACAACCTACTGTCATGTAAACAATGACAAGAAACTGTCATGTGACAATGACAAAGAAACTCTCATGTAACACTGATGTCACAATGTCAGATGAAAAAGAAAGACATTACTTACTTTCAGAGAGCAGCGTATCACACACTCTAACCAACTGAGCTGACCAGCCGCTGGCTACAGAGCAAAATTGTTGAGATGCACCGAGCCTCTGCAAGTGCTGGAGCACAAACTAACAAGTCCACCAACAGCATAGCCTGACAAGACTGGACACTCTTGGTTGCTCCTTGTGGCAATTCCAAACAGCTGGGGAATTTGATCAATTGGTATTGTGTTTGCTTAGCATGCTATAGGTAGTGGGATCGATACCCGCATTCCCCAAAAACACATTTTTTTTGTGGATCCAAGAAAGCTGCAGTTCACACTTCATGCAGCCTTGTCTTATGAAAACCTACTGTCATGTAGCAATGACAAGCAACTTTAATGTAACACTGATGTCAAAATGTCAGATGAAAAAGCAAGACATTACTTACTTTCAGAGGAGCAGCGTAGCACACACCATTGAGGCCCACAAACAAAGCTGTGGAAAGATTCCTTGAAGCCAGAGCATAAAGAAAGAACAAATAAAGATGCCAAAAGCCGGGATCAAACCAGGGACCTTTAGATCTTCAATCTAACGCTCTCCCAACTGAGCTATTCCGGCAATTCACTCAACAAAATTCTGTGGCACCCTTGACAATTCACATGCATGTGACTCGTAATTTTGACACTCAAAATGTACATAATAGCCAGTATGGGGATCGAACCCATGACCTTGGCGTTATTAGCACCACACTCTAACCAACTGAGCTAACCGGCCATTTGCTATTTTGCTCAATTGTTGAAATGCACTGAGCCTCTGCAAGTGCTGGCACATCAACAAACAAGTCCACCAACAGCATAGCCTGACAAGACTGGACCCTCTTGGTTGCTTCTTGTGGAAATTCCAAACGGCTGGGGAATTAGCTCAAATGCTTTGCACGCGTGAGGTAGTGGGATCGATGCCCACATTCTCCAAAAGCAGATTGTTTTATGGATCCAAGAAAACTCCAGTTCACACTTCATGCAGCCTTGTCTTACGACAACCTACTGTCATGTAAACAATGACAAGAAACTGTCATGTGACAATGACAAGAAACTCTCATGTAACACTGATGTCACAATGTCAGATGAAAAAGAAAGACATTACTTACTTTCAGAGAGCAGCGTATCACACACTCTAACCAACTGAGCTAACCGGCCGCTGGCTACAGAGCACAATTTTTGAGATGCACCGAGCCTCTGCAAGTGCTGGAGCGCAAACTAACAAGTCCACCAACAGCATAGCCTGACAAGACTGGGCACTCTTGGTTGCTCCTTGTGGCAATTCCAAACAGCTGGGGAATTTGATCATTTGGTATTGTGTTTGCTTAGCATGCTATAGGTAGTGGGATCGATGCCTGCATTCCCAAAAACACATTTTTTTGTGGATCCAAGAAAGCTGCAGTTCACACTTCATGCAGCCTTGTCTTATGACAACCTACTGTCATGTAGCAATGACAAGCAACTTTAATGTAACACTGATGTCAAAATGTCAGATGAAAAAGCAAGACATTACTTACTTTTTCAGAGGGCAGCGTAGCACACACCATTGAGGCCCACAAACAAAGCTGTGGAAAGGTTCCTTGAAGCCAGAGCATAAAAAAAGAACAAATAAAGATGCCGAAACCAGGGATCGAACAAGGGACCTTTAGATCTTCAGTCTAACGCTCTCCCAACTGAGCTATTCCGGCAATTCACTCAACTTAATTCTGTGGCACCCTTGACAATTCACATGCATGTGACTCGTAATTTTGACACTCAAAATGTACATAATAGCCAGTATGGGGATCGAACCCATGACCTTGGCGTTATTAGCACCACACTCTAACCAACAGAGCTAACCGGCCATTTGCTATTTTGCTCAATTGTTGAAATGTACTGAGCCTCTGCAAGTGCTGGCACATCAACAAACAAGTCCACCAACAGCATAGCCTGACAAGACTGGACCCTCTTGGTTGCTTCTTGTGGAAATTCCAAACGGCTGGGGAATTAGCTCAAATGCTTTGCACGCGTGAGGTAGTGGGATTGATGCCCACATTCTCCAAAAGCACATTGTTTTATGGATCCAAGAAAACTCCAGTTCACACTTCATGCAGCCTTGTCTTACGACAACCTACTGTCATGTAAACAATGACAAGAAACTGTCATGTAACAATGACAAGAAACTCTCATGTAACACTGATGTCACAATGTCAGATGAAAAAGAAAGACATTACTTACTTTCAGAGAGCAGCGTATCACACACTCTAACCAACTGAGCTAACCGGCCGCTGGCTACAGAGCACAATTGTTGAGATGCACCGAGCCTCTGCAAGTGCTAGAGCGCAAACTAACAAGTCCACCAACAGCATAGCCTGACAAGACTGGACACTCTTGGTTGCTCCTTGTGGCAATTCCAAACAGCTGGGGAATTTGATCAATTGGTATTGTGTTTGCTTAGCATGCTATAGGTAGTGGGATCGATGCCCGCATTCCCCAAAAACACATTTTTTTGTGGATCCAAGAAAGCTGCAGTTCACACTTCATGCAGCCTTGTCTTATGAAAACCTACTGTCATGTAGCAATGACAAGCAACTTTAATGTAACACTGATGTCAAAATGTCAGATGAAAAAGCAAGACATTACTTACTTTCAGAGGAGCAGCGTAGCACACACCATTGAGGCCCACAAACAAAGCTGTGGAAAGGTTCCTTGAAGCCAGAGCATAAAGAAAGAACACATAAAGATGCCGAAACTGGGATCGAACCAGGGACCTTCAGATCTTCAGTCTAACGCTCTCCCAACTGAGCTATTCCGGCAATTCACTCAACATAATTCTGTGGCACCCTTGACAATTCACATGCATGTGACTCGTAATTTTGACACTCAAAATGTACATAATAGCCAGTATGGGGATAGAACCCATGACCTTGGCGTTATTAGCACCAGACCCTATCCAACTGAGCTAACCGACCATTTGCTATTTTGCTCAATTGTTGAAATGCACTGAGCCTCTGCAAGTGCTGGCACATCAACAAACAAGTCCACCAACAGCATAGCCTGACAAGACTGGACCCTCTTGGTTGCTTCTTGTGGAAATTCCAAACGGCTGGGGAATTAGCTCAAATGCTTTGCACGCGTGAGGTAGTGGGATCGATGCCCACATTCTCCAAAAGCACATTGTTTTATGGATCCAAGAAAACCCAGTTCACACTTCATGCAGCCTTGTCTTACGACAACCTACTGTCATGTAAACAATGACAAGAAACTGTCATGTAACAATGACAAGAAACTCTCATGTAACACTGATGTCACAATGTCAGATGAAAAAGAAAGACATTACTTACTTTCAGAGAGCAGCGTATCACACACTCTAACCAACTGAGCTAACCGGCCGCTGGCTACAGAGCACAATTTTTGAGATGCACCGAGCCTCTGCAAGTGCTGGAGCGCAAAAACCAACAAGTCCACCAACAGCATAGCCTGACAAGACTGGGCACTCTTGGTTGCTCCTTGTGGCAATTCCAAACAGCTGGGGAATTTGATCATTTGGTATTGTGTTTGCTTAGCATGCTATAGGTAGTAGGATCGATGCCGCATTCCCCAAAAACACATTTTTTTGGATCCAAGAAAGCTGCAGTTCACACTTCATGCAGCCTTGTCTTATGACAACCTACTGTCATGTAGCAATGACAAGCAACTTTAATGTAACACTGATGTCAAAATGTCAGATGAAAAAAAGACATTACTTACTTTCAGAGGGGCAGCGTAGCACACACCATTGAGGCCCACAAACAAAGCTGTGGAAAGGTTCCTTGAAGCCAGAGCATAAAGAAAGAACAAATAAAGATGCCAAACCAGGATTGAACAAGGGACCTTTAGATCTTCAGTCTAACGCTCTCCCAACTGAGCTATTCCGGCAATTCATTCAACATAATTCTGTGGCACCCTTGACAATTCACATGCATGTGACTCGTAATTTGACACTCAAAATGTACATAATAGCCAGTATGGGGATCGAACCCATGACCTTGGCGTTATTAGCAGCACACTCTAACCAACTGAGCTAACCGGCCATTTGCTATTTTGCTCAATTGTTGAAATGCACTGAGCCTCTGCAAGTGCTGGCACATCAACAAACAAGTCCACCAACAGCATAGCCTGACAAGACTGGACCCTCTTGGTTGCTTCTTGTGGAAATTCCAAACGGCTGGGGAATTAGCTCAAATGCTTTGCAGCGTGAGGTAGTGGGATCGATGCCCACATTCTCCAAAAGCACATTGTTTTATGGATCCAAGAAAACTCCAGTTCACACTTCATGCAGCCTTGTCTTCTGACAACCTACTGTCATGTAAACAATGACAAGAAACTGTCATGTGACAATGACAAGAAACTCTCATGTAACACTGATGTCACAATGTCAGATGAAAAAGAAAGACATTACTTACTTTCAGAGAGCAGCGTATCACACACTCTAACCAACTGAGCTGACCAGCCGCTGGCTACAGAGCAAAATTGTTGAGATGCACCGAGCCTCTGCAAGTGCTGGAGCACAAACTAACAAGTCCACCAACAGCATAGCCTGACAAGACTGGACACTCTTGGTTGCTCCTTGTGGCAATTCCAAACAGCTGGGGAATTTGATCAATTGGTATTGTGTTTGCTTAGCATGCTATAGGTAGTGGATCGATGCCCGCATTCCCCAAAAACACATTTTTGTGGATCCAAGAAAGCTGCAGTTCACACTTCATGCAGCCTTGTCTTATGACAACCTACTGTCATGTAGCAATGACAAGCAACTTTAATGTAACACTGATGTCAAAATGTCAGATGAAAAAGCAAGACATTACTTACTTTCAGAGGAGCAGCGTAGCACACACCATTGAGGCCCACAAACAAAGCTGTGGAAAGGTTCCTTGAAGCCAGAGCATAAAGAAAGAACAAATAAAGATGCCGAAACCCGGGATCGAACCAGGGACCTTTAGATCTTCAGTCTACCTCTCTCCCAACTGAGCTATTCCTTCAATTCACTCAACATAATTCTGTGGCACCCTTGACAATTCACATGCATGTGACTCGTAATTTTGACACTCAAAATGTAGATAATAGCCAGTATGGGGATCGAACCCTTGACATTGGCGTTATTAGCACCACACTCTAACCAACTGAGCTAACCGGCCATTTGCTATTTTGCTCAATTGTTGAAATGCACTGAGCCTCTGCAAGTGCTGGCACATCAACAAACATGTCCACCAACAGCATAGCCTGACAAGACTGGACCCTCTTGGTTGCTTCTTGTGGAAATTCCAAACGGCTGGGGAATTAGCTCAAATGCTTTGCACGCGTGAGGTAGTGGGATCGATGCCCACATTCTCCAAAAGCACATTGTTTTATGGATCCAAGAAAACTCCAGTTCACACTTCATGCAGCCTTGTCTTACGACAACCTACTGTCATGTAAACAATGACAAGAAACTGTCATGTAACAATGACAAGAAACTCTCATGTAACACTGATGTCACAATGTCAGATGAAAAAGAAAGACATTACTTACTTTCAGAGAGCAGCGTATCACACTCTAACCAACTGAGCTAACCGGCCGCTGGCTACAGAGCACAATTTTTGAGATGCACCGAGCCTCTGCAAGTGCTGGAGCGCAAACTAACAAGTCCACCAACAGCATAGCCCTGACAAGACTGGGCACTCTTGGTTGCTCCTTGTGGCAATTCCAAACAGCTGGGGAATTTGATCATTTGGTATTGTGTTTGCTTAGCATGCTATAGGTAGTGGGATCGATGCCCGCATTCCCCAAAAACACATTTTTTTGTGGATCCAAGAAAGCTGCAGTTCACACTTCATGCAGCCTTGTCTTATGACAACCTACTGTCATGTAGCAATGACAAGCAACTTTAATGTAACACTGATGTCAAAATGTCAGATGAAAAAGCAAGACATTACTTACTTTCAGAGGGGCAGCGTAGCACACACCATTGAGGCCCACAAACAAAGCTGTGGAAAGGTTTCTTGAAGC
Source organism: Oncorhynchus keta (assembly GCF_023373465.1). Lineage (NCBI taxonomy): Eukaryota > Metazoa > Chordata > Actinopteri > Salmoniformes > Salmonidae > Oncorhynchus > Oncorhynchus keta. The sequence goes on from NW_026281542.1 coordinate 21,028, forward strand.
CAGAGCATAAAGAAAGAACAAATAAAGATGCCGAAACCCAGGATCGAACAAGGGACCTTCAGATCTTCAGTCTAACGCTCTCCCAACTGAGCTATTCCCAATTCACTCAACAAAATTCTGTGGCACCCTTGACAATTCACATGCATGTGACTCGTAATTTTGACACTCAAAATGTACATAATAGCCAGTATGGGGATCGAACCCATGACCTTGGCGTGGGTTCCATTAAACCCCACAACTCATCCAGAACGCCCGCAGCCCGTCTGGTGTTCAACCTTCCCAAGTTCTCTCCACGTCACCCCGCTCCTCCGCTCTCTCCACTGGCTTCCAAACCATCCGCTACAAGACCATGGTGCTTGCCTACGGGCTGTGAAACGGCACCTCAGTACCTCAGGCTCTGATCAGGCCCTACACCCAAACAAGGGCACTGCGTTCATCCACCTCTGGCCTGCTCGCCTCCCTACCACTGAGGAAGTACAGTTCGCTCAGCCCAGTCAAAACTGTTCGCTGCTCTGGCCCCCAATGGTGGAACAAACTCCCTCACGACGCCAGGACAGCGGAGTCAATCACCACCTTCCGGAGACACCTGAAACCCCACCTCTTCAAGAAATACCTAGGATAGGGTAAGTAAGGGTAGGTAATCCTCTCACCCCCCCAACAAGATTTAGATGCACTATTGTAAGTGGCTGTTCCACTGGATGTCATAAAGGTGTATGCACCAATTTGTAAGTCGCTCTGGATAAGAGCGTCTGCTAAATGACTTAAATGTAAAATGTAAATTAGCAAAAACACATCCCCAAAAACACATTTTTGTGGATCCAAGAAAGCTGCAGTTCACACTTCATGCAGCCTTGTCTTATGAAAACCTACTGTCATGTAGCAATGACAAGCAACTTTAATGTAACACTGATGTCAAAATGTCAGATCAAGACATTACTTACTTTCAGAGGAGCAGCGTAGCACACACCATTGAGGCCCACAAACAAAGCTGTGGAAAGGTTCTTGAAGCCAGAGCATAAAGAAAGAACAAATAAAGATGACGAAACCCGGGATCGAACCAGGACCTTCAGATCTTCAGTCTAACGCTCTCCCAACTGAGCTATTCCGGCCATTTGCACTCCTTTGAGTATTTTTGCTCAATTGTTAGAGAATCAACCCATGACCTTGGCGAGCACCACACCTCTGCAACTGGCCAGAGATTTTGCTCAATTGCTGAAATGCATGAGCCTCTCTGCAAGTGCTGCACATCAACAAACATGTCCACCAACAGCATAGCCTGACAAAACTGGACCCTTTTGGTTGCTTCTTGTGGAAATTCCAAAGCATTGGGGGAATTAGCTCACATGCTTTGCACGCGTGAGGCAGTGGATGATGCCCATTCTCAAAAGCACATTGTTTTATGGATCAAGAAAACTCCAGTTCACATTTCATGCAGCCTTTGTCTTATGACAACCTACTGTCATGTAAACAATGACAAGAAACTGTCATGTAACAATGACAAGAAACTCATGTAACACTGATGTCACAATGTCAGATGAAAAAGAAAGACATTACTTACTTTCAGAGAGACGTATCCACACACTCTAACCAACTGAGCTAACTGGCCGCTGGCTACAGGCACAATTTTTGAGATGCACCGAGCCTCTGCAAGTGCTGGAGCGCAAACCAACAAGTCCACCAACAGCATAGCCTGACAAGACTGGGCACTCTTGGTTGCTCCTTGTGGCAATTCAAACAGCTGGGAATTTGATCATTTGGTATTATGTTTGCTTAGCATGCTATAGGTAGTGGGATCGATACCCGCATTCCCAAAAACACATTTTTGTGGATCCAAGAAAGCTGCAGTTCACACTTCATGCAGCCTTGTCTTATGACAACCTACTGTCATGTAGCAAATGACAAGCAACTTTAATGTAACACTGATGTCAATTGTCAGATGAAAAGCAAGACATTACTTACTTTCAGAGGGGCAGTAGCACACACCATTGAGGCCCACAAACAAAGCTGGGAAAGGTTCTTGAAGCCAGAGCATAAGGAAAACAAATAAAGATGCTTCGAAACCTGGGATTGAACAAGGACCTGATCTTCAGTCTAACGCTCTCCAAACTGAGCTATTCGGTCACTCAACAAAATTCTGCTGGCACCCTTGACATTCACATGCATGTGACTCGTAATTTTACACTCAAAATGTACATAATAGCTTTCAGTATGGGGTTGAACTAATGACCTTAAGGTTGTAGCACCTCACTCAAAACAACTGAGCTAACCAGCCATTTGCGATTTTGCTCAATTGTTGAAATGCACTGACCTCTGCAAGTGCTGGCATCAACAAACATGTCCACCAACAGCATAGCCTGACAAGACTGGACCCTCTTGTTGCTTGTGGAAATTCCTAAAAACGGCTGGGGAATTAGCTCAAATGCTTTGCACGCGCGGAGGTAGTGGATCGATGCCCACATTCTCCAAAAGCACATTGTTTTATGGATCCAAGAAAACTCCAGTTCACACTTCATGCAGCCTTGTCTTACGACAACCTACTGTCATGGCAAACAATGACAAAGCAAACTGTCATGTAACAATGACAAGAAACTCTCATGTAACACTGATGTCACAATGTCAGATGAAAAAGAAAGACATTACTTACTTTCAGAGAGCAGCGTATCACACTCTAACCAACTGAGCTAACCGGCCGCTGGCTACAGAGCACAATTTTGAGATGCACCGAGCCTCTGCAAGTGCTGAGTGCAACCAACAAGTCCACCAACAGCATAGCCTGGAAACAAGACTGGCACTCTTGGTTGCTCCTTGTGGGCAATTCCAAACAGCTGGGGAATTTGATCATTTGGTATTGTGTTTGCTTAGCATGCTATCATTGATAGGATCGATGCCTGTGATATTCTAAAAAACACATTTTTGTGGATCCAGAAAGTTGCAGTTCACACTTCATGCAGCCTTGTCTTATGACAACCTACTGTCATGTGACAAATGACAAGCAACTTTAATGTAACACTGATGTCAAATGTCAGATGAAAAAGCAAGACATTACTTACTTTCAGAGGGCAGTAGCACACACCGTGAGCCCACAAACAAAGCTGTGGAAAGGTTCCTTGAAGCCAGAGCATAAAGAAAGAACAAATAAAGATGCCAAAAACCGGGATTGAACAAAGGGACCTTTAGATCTTCAGTCTAACGCTCTCCAAACTGAGCTATTCCCGGCAATTCATTCAACATAATTCTGGCACCCTTGACAATTCACATGCATGTGACTCGTAATTTTGACACTCAAAATGTACATAATAGCCAGTATGGGGATCGAACCCATGACCTTGGCGTTAATAGCACCACACTCTAACCAACTGAGCTAACCGGCCATTTGCTATTTTGCTCAATTGTTGAAATGCACTGAGCCTCTGCAAGTGCTGGCACATCAAACAAGTCCACCAACAGCATAGTCTGACAAGACTGGACCCTCTTGGTTGCTTCTTGTGGAAATTCCAAACGGCTGGGGAATTAGCTCAAATGCTTTGCACGCGTGAGGTAGTGGGATCGATGCCCACATTCTCCAAAAGCACATTGTTTTGTGGATCCAAGAAAGCTGCAGTTCATACTTCATGCAGCCTTGTCTTATGAAAACCTACTGTCATGTAGCAATGACAAGCAACTTTAATGTAACACTGATGTCAAAATGTCAGATGAAAAAGCAAGACATTACTTACTTTCAGAGGGCAGCGTAGCACACACCATTGAGGCCCACAAACAAAGCTGTGGAAAGGTTCATGAAGCCAGAGCAAAGAACTGAAACCTGGGGAACCAGGACCTTCAGATCTTCAGTCTAACGCTCTCCCAACTGAGCTAGCAATTCACTATTCTGTGGCATCCTTGACAATTCACATGCATGTGACTCGTAATTTTGACACTCAAAAGTACATAATAGCCAGTATGGGGATCGAACCCATGACCTTGGCGGCACCACACTCTAACCAACTGAGCTAACCAGCCATTTGCTATTTTGCTCAATTGTTGATGCACCTCTCAGCACATCAACAAACAAGTCCACCAACAGCATAGCCTGACAAGACTGGACCCTCTTGGTTGCTTCTTGTGGAAATTCCAAACGGCTGGGGAGCTCAAATGCTTTGCACGCGTGGGAGTGGGATCGATGCCCACATTCTCCAAAAGCACATTGTTTTATGGATCCAAGAAAACTCCAGTTCACACTTCATGCAGCCTTGTCTTACGACAACCTACTGTCATGTAAACAATGACAAGAAACTGTCACAATTACAAGAAATGTGACTCGATAATTTTGACACTCACACACTCTAACCAACTGAGCTAACCGGCCATAATATCCAGTGCTGGGGCAAAACTAACAAGTCCACCAACAGCATAACCTGACAAGACTGACCAATTCCAAACAGCTGGGAATTTGATCATTTGGTATTGTGCTTTGCTTAGCATGCTATAGGTAGCAAAAAACACATTTTGTGGATCCAAGAAAGCTGCAGTTCACACTTCATGCAGCCTTGTCTTATGAAAACCTACTGTCATGTAGCAATGACAAGCAACTTTAATGTAACACTGATGTCAAAATGTCAGATGAAAAAGCAAGACATTACTTACTTTCAGAGGAGCAGCGTAGCACACACCATTGAGGCCCACAAACAAAGCTGTGGAAAGGTTCCTTGAAGCCAGAGCATAAAGAAAGAACAAATAAAGATGCCGAAACCCGGATCAAACCAGGGACCTTCAGATCTTCAGTCTAACACTCTCCCAACTGAGCTATTCCGGCAATTCATTCAACAAAATTCTGTGGCACTTTTGACAATTCACATGCATGTGACTGTAATTTTGACACTCAAAATGTACATAATAGCCAGTATGGGGATCAAACCCCATGACCTTGGGGTTATTAGCACCACACTCTAACCAACTGAGCTAACCGGCCATTTGCTATTTTGCTCAATTGTTGAAATGCACTGAGCCTCTGCAAGTGCTGGCACATCAACAAACATGTCCACCAACAGCATAGCCTGACAAGACTGGACCCTCTTGGTTGCTTCTTGTGGAAATTCCAAACGGCTGGGGAATTAGCTCAAATGCTTTGCACGCGTGAGTTAGTGGGATCGATGCCCACATTCTCCAAAAGCACATTGTTTTATGGATCCAAGAAAACTCCAGTTCACACTTCATGCAGCCTTGTCTTACGACAACCTACTGTCATGTAAACAATGACAAGAAACTGTCATGTAACAATGACAAGAAACTCTCATGTAACACTGATGTCACAATGTCAGATGAAAAAGAAAGACATTACTTACTTTCAGAGAGCAGCGTATCACACACTCTAACCAACTGAGCTAACCGGCCGCTGGCTACAGAGCACAATTGTTGAGATGCACCGAGCCTCTGCAAGTGCTGGAGCGCAAACTAACAAGTCCACCAACAGCATAGCCTGACAAGACTGGGCACTCTTGGTTGCTCCTTGTGGCAATTCCAAACAGCTGGGGAATTTGATCAATTGGTATTGTGTTTGCTTAGCATGCTATAGGTAGTGGGATCGATGCCCGCATTCCCCAAAAACACATTTTTTGTGGATCCAAGAAAGCTGCAGTTCACACTTCATGCAGCCTTGTCTTATGAAAACCTACTGTCATGTAGCAATGACAAGCAACTTTAATGTAACACTGATGTCAAATTGTCAGATGAAAAAGCAAGACATTACTTACTTTCAGAGGGGCAGCGTAGCACACACCATTGAGGCCCACAAACAAAGCTGGGGAAAGGTTCCTGAAGCCAGAGCATAAAGAAAGAACAAATAAAGATGCCGAAACCCGGGATCGAACAGGGACCTTTAGATCTTCAGTCTAACGCTCTCCCAACTGAGCTATTCCGGCATTCACTCAACAAAATTCTGTGGCACCCTTGACAATTCACATGCATGTGACTCGTAATTTTGACACTCAAAATGTACATAATAGCCAGTATGGGGATCGAACCATGACCTTGGCGTTATTAGCACCACACTCTAACCAACTGAGCTAACCAGCCATTTGCTATTTTGCTCAATTGTTGAAATGCACTGAGCCTCTGCAAGTGCTGGCACATCAACAAACATGTCCACCAACAGCATAGCCTGACAAGACTGGACCCTCTTGGTTGCTTCTTGTGGAAATTCCAAACGGCTGGGGAATTAGCTCAAATGCTTTGCACGCGTGAGGTAGTGGGATCGATGCCCACATTCTCCAAAAGCACATTGTTTTATGGATCCAAGAAAACTCCAGTTCACACTTCATGCAGCCTTGTCTTACGACAACCTACTGTCATGTAAACAATGACAAGAAACTGTCATGTAACAATGACAAGAAACTCTCATGTAACACTGATGTCACAATGTCAGATGAAAAAGAAAGACATTACTTACTTTCAGAGAGCAGCGTATCACACACTCTAACCAACTGAGCTAACCGGCCGCTGGCTACAGAGCACAATTGTTGAGATGCACCGAGCCTCTGCAAGTGCTAGAGCGCAAACTAACAAGTCCACCAACAGCATAGCCTCTCCAAGACTGGGCACTCTTGGTTGCTCCTTGTGGCAATTCAAACAGCTGGGGAATTTGATCAATTGGTATTGTGTTTGCTTAGCATGCTATAGGTAGTGGGATCGATGCCCGCATTCCCCAAAACACATTTTTTGTGGATCCAAGAAAGCTGCAGTTCACACTTCATGCAGCCTTGTCTTATGACAACCTACTGTCATGTAGCAATGACAAGCAACTTTAATGTAACACTGATGTCAAAATGTCAGATGAAAAAGCAAGACATTACTTACTTTCAGAGGGGCAGCGTAGCACACACCATTGAGGCCCACAAACAAAGCTGTGGAAAGGTTTCTTGAAGCCAGAGCATAAAGAAAGAACAAATAAAGAGAGCAGGATCGAACAAAGGGACCTTCAGATCTTCAGTCTAACGCCTCTCCCAAAGCTATTGCAAAACAATGACAAGATAATTCTGTGGCACCCTTTGACAAACATGCATGTGACTCATAATTTGACACTCAAAATGTACATAATCAGTATGGGGAGAAACCCATCTTCGTTATTAGCAGCGTATCAAACTCTAACCAACTGAGCTAACCAGGCTACAGAGCAAAATTGTTGAAAATGCACTGAGCCTCTGCAAGTGCTATCAACAAACAAGTCCATAACCTGCATTCAATTCCAAACAGCAGCCTCAATTGGTATTCTATAGGTATGGATCAATGCCCACGTTTCCAAAAACACATTTTTTGTGGATCCAAGAAAGCTGCAGTTCACACTTCATGCAGCCTTGTCTTATGAAACCTATGTCATGTAGCAATGACAAGCAACTTTAATGTAACACTGATGTCAAAATGTCAGATGAAAAAGCAAGACATTACTTACTTTCAGAGGAGCAGCGTAGCAACAATGAGGCCCACAAACAAAGCTGTGGAAAGGTTCCTTGAAGCCAGAGCATAAAGAAAGAACTAATAAAGATGACGGGATCAAACCAGGGACCTTCAGATCTTCAGTCTAACACCTCCCAACTGAGCTATTCCGGCAATTCAATCAACAAAATTCTGTACCCTTGAGCACCATGCATGTGACTCGTAATTTGACACTCAAAATGTACATAATAGCCAGTATGGGGATCGAACCCATGACCTTGGCGTTATTAGCACCACATTAACCAACTGAGCTAACCGGCCATTTGCTATTTTGCTCAATTGTTGAAATGCACTGAGCCTCTGCAAGTGCTGGCACATCAACAAACAAGTCCACCAACAGCATAGCCTGACAAGACTGGACCCTCTTGGTTGCTTCTTGTGGAAATTCCAACCGGCTGGGGAATTAGCTCAAATGCTTTGCACGCGTGAGGTAGTGGGATCGATGCCCACATTCTCCAAAAGCACATTGTTTTATGGATCCAAGAAAACTCCAGTTCACACTTCATGCAGCCTTGTCTTATGAAAACCTACTGTCATGTAAACAATGACAAGAAACTGTCATGTAACAATGACAAGAAACTCTCATGTAACACTGATGTCACAATGTCAGATGAAAAAGAAAGACATTACTTACTTTCAGAGAGCAGCGTATCACACACTCTAACCAACTGAGCTAACTGGCCGCTGGCTACAGAGCACAATTGTTGAGATGCACCGAGCCTCTGCAAGTGCTGGAGCGCAAACTAACAAGTCCACCAACAGCATAGCCTGACAAGACTGGACACTCTTGGTTGCTCCTTGTGGCAATTCCAAACAGCTGGGGAATTTGATCAATTGGTATTGTGTTTGCTTAGCATGCTATAGGTAGTGGGATCGATACCCGCATTCCCCAAAAACACATTTTTTTGTGGATCCAAGAAAGCTGCAGTTCACACTTCATGCAGCCTTGTCTTATGAAAACCTACTGTCATGTAGCAATGACAAGCAACTTTAATGTAACACTGATGTCAAATTGTCAGATGAAAAAGCAAGACATTACTTACTTTCAGAGGAGCAGCGTAGCACACACCATTGAGGCCCACAAACAAAGCTGGGGAAAGGTTCCTTGAAGCCAGAGCATAAAGAAAGAACAAATAAAGATGCCGAAACCTGGGATCGAACCAGGGACCTTCAGATCTTCAGTCTAACGCTATCCCAACTGAGCTATTCCGGCAATTCACTCAACAAAATTCTGTGGCACCCTTGACAATTCACATGCATGTGACTCGTAATTTTTACACTCAAAATGTACATAATAGCCAGTATGGGGATCGAACCAATGACCTTGGCGTTATTAGCACCACACTCTAACCAACTGAGCTAACCAGCCATTTGCTATTTTGCTCAATTGTTGAAATGCACTGAGCCTCTGCAAGTGCTGGCACATCAACAAACATGTCCACCAACAGCATAGCCTGACAAGACTGGACCCTCTTGGTTGCTTCTTGTGGAAATTCCAAACGGCTGGGGAATTAGCTCAAATGCTTTGCACGCGTGAAGTAGTGGGATCGATGCCCACATTCTCCAAAAGCACATTGTTTTATGGATCCAAGAAAACTCCAGTTCACACTTCATGCAGCCTTGTCTTACGACAACCTACTGTCATGGAAACAATGACAAGAAACTGTCATGTAACAATGACAAGAAACTCTCATGTAACACTGATGTCACAATGTCAGATGAAAAAGAAAGACATTACTTACTTTCAGAGAGCAGCGTATCACACACTCTAACCAACTGAGCTAACCGGCCGCTGGCTACAGAGCACAATTTTTGAGATGCACCGAGCCTCTGCAAGTGCTGGAGCGCAAACTAACAAGTCCACCAACAGCATAGCCTGACAAGACTGGGCACTCTTGGTTGCTCCTTGTGGCAATTCCAAACAGCTGGGGAATTTGATCATTTGGTATTGTGTTTGCTTAGCATGCTATAGGTAGTGGGATCGATGCCCGCATTCCCCAAAAACACATTTTTTTGTGGATCCAAGAAAGCTGCAGTTCACACTTCATGCAGCCTTGTCTTATGACAACCTACTGTCATGTAGCAATGACAAGCAACTTTAATGTAACACTGATGTCAAAATGTCAGATGAAAAAGCAAGACATTACTTACTTTCAGAGGGGCAGCGTAGCACACACCATTGAGGCCCACAAACAAAGCTGTGGAAAGGTTCCTTGAAGCCAGAGCATAAAGAAAGAACAAATAAAGATGACGAAACCCGGGATCGAACAAGGGACCTTTAGATCTTCAGTCTAACGCTCTCCCAACTGAGGTATTCCGGCAAATCACTCAACATAATTCTGTGGCACCCTTGACAATTCACATACATGTGACTCGTAATTTTGACACTCAAAATGTACATAATAGCCAGTATGGGGATCGAACCCATGACCTTGGTGTTATTAGCACCAAACTCTAACCAACTGAGCTAACCAGCCATTTGCTATTTTGCTCAATTGTTGAAATGCACTGAGCCTCTGCAAGTGCTGGCACATCAACAAACAAGTCCACCAACAGCATAGCCTGACAAGACTGGACCCTCTTGGTTGCTTCTTGTGGAAATTCCAAACGGCTGGGGAATTAGCTCAAATGCTTTGCACGCGTGAGGTAGTGGGATCGATGCCCACGTTCTCCAAAAGCACATTGTTTTATGGATCCAAGAAAACTCCAGTTCACACTTCATGCAGCCTTGTCTTACGACAACCTACTGTCATGTAAACAATGACAAGAAACTGTCATGTAACAATTACAAGAAACTCTCATGTAACACTGATGTCACAATGTCAGATGAAAAAGCAAGACATTACTTACTTTCAGAGGGGCAGCGTAGCACACACCATTGAGGCCCACAAACAAAGCTGTGGAAAGGTTCCTTGAAGCCAGAGCATAAAGAAAGAACAAATAAAGATGCCGAAACCCGGGATCGAACAAGGGACCTTTAGATCTTCAGTCTAACGCTCTCCCAACTGAGGTATTCCGGCAAATCACTCAACATAATTCTGTGGCACCCTTGACAATTCTCATGCATGTGACTCGTAATTTTGACACTCAAAATGTACATAATAGCCAGTATGGGGATCGAACCCATGACCTTGGCGTTATTAGCACCACACTCTAACCAACTGAGCTAACCGGCCATTTGCTATTTTGCTCAATTGTTGAAATGCACTGAGCCTCTGCAAGTGCTGGCACATCAACAAACAAGTCCACCAACAGCATAGCCTGACAAGACTGGACCCTCTTGGTTGCTTCTTGTGGAAATTCCAAACGGCTGGGGAATTAGCTCAAATGCTTTGCACGCGTGAGGTAGTGGGATCGATGCCCACGTTCTCCAAAAGCACATTGTTTTATGGATCCAAGAAAACTCCAGTTCACACTTCATGCAGCCTTGTCTTACGACAACCTACTGTCATGTAAACAATGACAAGAAACTGTCATGTAACAATTACAAGAAACTCTCATGTAACACTGATGTCACAATGTCAGATGAAAAAGAAAGACATTACTTACTTTCAGAGAGCAGCGTATCACACACTCTAACCAACTGAGCTAACCGGCCGCTGGCTACAGAGCACAATTGTTGAGATGCACCGAGCCTCTGCAAGTGCTGGAGCGCAAACTAACAAGTCCACCAACAGCATAGCCTGACAAGACTGGACACTCTTGGTTGCTCCTTGTGGCAATTCCAAACAGCTGGGGAATTTGATCATTTGGTATTGTGTTTGCTTAGCATGCTATAGGTAGTGGGATCGATGCCCGCATTCCCCAAAAACACATTTTTTGTGGATCCAAGAAAGCTGCAGTTCACACTTCATGCAGCCTTGTCTTATGACAACCTACTGTCATGTAGCAATGACAAGCAACTTTAATGTAACACTGATGTCAAAATGTCAGATGAAAAAGCAAGACATTACTTACTTTCAGAGGGGCAGCGTAGCACACACCATTGAGGCCCACAAACAAAGCTGTGGAAAGGTTCCTTGAAGCCAGAGCATAAAGAAAGAACAAATAAAGATGCCAAAACCCGGGATCGAACAAGGGACCTTTAGATCTTCAGTCTAACGCTCTCCCAACTGAGGTATTCCGGCAAATCACTCAACATAATTCTGTGGCACCTTGACAAATCTCATGCATGTGACTCGTAATTTTGACACTCAAAATGTACATAATAGCCAGTATGGGGATCAAACCCATGACCTTGGCGTTATTAGCACCACACTCTAACCAACTGAGCTAACCGGCCATTTGCTATTTTGCTCAATTGTTGAAATGCACTGAGCCTCTGCAAGTGCTGGCACATCAACAAACAAGTCCACCAACAGCATAGCCTGACAAGACTGGACCCTCTTGGTTGCTTCTTGTGGAAATTCCAAACGGCTGGGGAATTAGCTCAAATGCTTTGCACGCGTGAGGTAGTGGGATCGATGCCCACGTTCTCCAAAAGCACATTGTTTTATGGATCCAAGAAAACTCCAGTTCACACTTCATGCAGCCTTGTCTTACGACAACCTACTGTCATGTAAACAATGACAAGAAACTGTCATGTAACAATGACAAGAAACTCTCATGTAACACTGATGTCACAATGTCAGATGAAAAAGCAAGACATTACTTACTTTCAGAGAGCAGCGTATCACACACTCTAACCAACTGAGCTAACCGGCCGCTGGCTACAGAGCACAATTGTTGAGATGCACCGAGCCTCTGCAAGTGCTGGAGCGCAAACTAACAAGTCCACCAACAGCATAGCCTGACAAGACTGGGCACTCTTGGTTGCTCCTTGTGGCAATTCCAAACAGCTGGGGAATTTGATAATTTGGTATTGTGTTTGCTTAGCATGCTATAGGTAGTGGGATCGATGCCCGCATTCCCCAAAAGCACATTTTTTGTGGATCCAAGAAAGCTGCAGTTCACACTTCATGCAGCCTTGTCTTATGACAACCTACTGTCATGTAGCAATGACAAGCAACTTTAATGTAACACTGATGTCAAATGTCAGATGAAAAAGCAAGACATTACTTACTTTCAGAGGGGCAGCGTAGCACACACCATTGAGGCCCACAAACAAAGCTGTGGAAAGGTTCCTTGAAGCCAGAGCATAAAGAAAGAACAAATAAAGATGCCGAAACCCGGGATCGAACAAGGGACCTTTAGATCTTCAGTCTAACGCTCGCCCAACTGTGGTATTCCGGCAAATCACTCAACATAATTATGTGGCACCCTTGACAATTCACATGCATGTGACTCGTAATTTTGACACTCAAAATGTACATAATAGCCAGTATGGGGATCGAACCCATGACCTTGGCGTTATTAGCACCACACTCTAACCAACTGAGCTAACCAGCGATTTGCTATTTTGCTCAATTGTTGAAATGCACTGAGCCTCTGCAAGTGCTGGCACATCAACAAACAAGTCCACCAACAGCATAGCCTGACAAGACTGGACCCTCTTGGTTGCTTCTTGTGGAAATTCCAAACGGCTGGGGAATTAGCTCAAATGCTTTGCACGCGTGAGGTAGTGGGATCGATGCCCAAGTTCTCCAAAAGCACATTGTTTTATGGATCCAAGAAAACTCCAGTTCACACTTCATGCAGCCTTGTCTTACGACAACCTACTGTCATGTAAACAATGACAAGAAACTCTCATGTAACACTGATGTCACAATGTCAGATGAAAAAGAAAGACATTACTTACTTTCAGAGAGCAGCGTATCACACACTCTAACCAACTGAGCTAACCGGCCGCTGGCTACAGAGCACAATTGTTGAGATGCACCGAGCCTCTGCAAGTGCTGGAGCGCAAACTAACAAGTCCACCAACAGCATAGCCTGACAAGACTGGACACTCTTGGTTGCTCCTTGTGGCAATTCCAAACAGCTGGGGAATTTGATCAATTGTTTCCGGTTCCGGGTTGGAGCGAGCGGTCGCATTCGCACTTCGCTCTGCAGGTTGTATAACTTTTTCATTACATTTCATTATAGTACAACGGTTGATTTGTCTAATCTTAGCAATTCTTCTTAGCTAGCTACATAGCCGTCCTTGTATCAGAGATAATTGCATAATTATCGTATTTCGTCGCCCTAACGTAGCCTTCACTGCTATTCGCCCAGGAGCTAGCAACGCTAGCTAACGCACACGGATTAGCATCACTGTAGTGCTATTCACTCAACTGAACGACTTGATTAGTCTAGTGTTAGCTAGCTACATAGCTGTCTTTGTTTCCAAGATAATTGTGTAGTTTAGTGTGTGTAGCCTTGGAGTGATTATCTTAATTCACTGAGGGTCGCTAGCCAGCTATTTGTCGTCCTTAACGTAGGAGACTCTGCTAGCTAGCCAACTGTTTCGAATTCAACAACCCGGTCAGGTAGTTTCACATTTTCATTTCATTTCATTTCATTACAGTACAACGGTTTGATTTGTTTGATCGTAGCTAGCTACATAGCTAGCTACATAGCCGTCTTTGTTTCAAAGATAATTGTGTAGTCTAGAGCGATTTCCTAGGTTAGCTAGCCAGCTATTGTCGTTCTTTTAACGCAACGTAACGTAAACAACACTGCTAGCTAGCCAGCTAGCCTCGAATAGTAGCACTGTTGAAACTATTACACTCAACGGAACGACTTGATTAGTGTAGTGTCAACAACGCAGCTACTGCCAGCTAGCCTACTTTAGCAGTACTGTATCATTTTAATCATTTTAGTCAATAAGATTCTTGCTACGTAAGCTTAACTTTCTGAACATTCGAGACGTGTAGTCCACTTGTCATTCCAATCTCCTTGCATTAGCGTAGCCTTTTCTGTAGCCTGTCAACTATGTGTCTGTCTATCCCTGTTCTCTCCTCTCTGCACAGACCATACAAACGCTCCACACCGCGTGGCCGCGACCACCCTACTCTGGTGGTCCCAGCGCGTATGACCCACGTGGAGTTCCAGGTCTCCGGTAGCCTCTGGAACTGCCGATCTGCGGCCAACAAGGCAGAGTTCATCTCAGCCTATGCCTCCCCTCCAGTCCCTTGACTTCTTGGCACTGACGGAAACATGGATCACCACAGATAACACTGCTACTCCTACTGCTCTCTCCTCGTCCGCCCACGTGTTCTCGCACACCCCGAGAGCTTCTGGTCAGCGGGGTGGTGGCACCGGGATCCTCATCTCTCCCAAGTGGTCTTTCTCTCTTTCTCCCCTTACCCATCTGTCTATCGCCTCCTTTGAATTCCATGCTGTCACAGTTACCAGCCCTTTCAAGCTTAACATCCTTATCATTTATCGCCCTCCAGGTTCCTCGGAGAGTTCATCAATGAGCTTGATGCCTTGATAAGCTCCTTTCCTGAGGATGGCTCACCTCTCACAGTTCTGGGCGACTTTAACCTCCCCACGTCTACCTTTGACTCATTCCTCTCTGCCTCCTTCTTTCCACTCCTCTCCTCTTTTGACCTCACCCTCGCACCTTCCCCCCTACTCACAAGGCAGGCAATACGCTTGACCTCATCTTTACTAGATGCTGTTCTTCCACTAACCTCATTGCAACTCCTCCAAGTCTCCGAACACTACCTTGTATCCTTTCCTCTCAGCTCTCATCCAACACTTCCCACACTGCCCCTACTCCCGGATGGTATGCGCCGTCCCAACCTTCGCTCTCTCTCCCCCCTTCTCTCTCCTCTTCCATCCTATCATCTCTTCCCTCTGCTCAAACTTTCTCAACCTATCCTGATTCTGCCTCCTCAACCCTCCTCTCCTCCTTACTGCATCCTTTGACTCTCTATGTCCCTATCCTCCAGGCCGGCTCGGTCCTCCCCCTCCTCCGGCTCCGTGGCTCGGCCACGACTCATTGCGAGCTCACAGGGGTGACTCCCGGGACCGAGCGGAAATGGAGGAAAGCTAGCCTCCTGCGGACCTGGCATCCTTTCACTCCCTCCCTCTCTACATTTTTCCTCCTCTGTCTCTGCTGCTAAAGCCACTTTCTACCATTCTAAATTCCAAGCATCTGCCTCTAACCCTAGGAAGCTCTTTGCCACCTTCTCCTCCCTCCTGAACCTCCCCCCTCCTCCCTCTCTGCAGATGACTTCGTCAACCATTTTTGAAAAAGAAGGTCATGACATCCGATCCTCGTTTGCTAAGTCAAACGACACCGCTAGTTCTGCTCACACTGCCCTACCCTATGCTCTGACCTCTTTCTCCCTCTCTCTCCAGATGAAATCTCAGCGTCTTGTGACGGACGGCGTCAACAACCTGCCCGCTTGACCCTATCCCCTCCTCTCTTCTCAGACCATTTCCGGAGACCTTCTCCCTTACCTCACCTCGCTCATCAACTCATCCCTGACCGCTGGCTACGTCCCTCCGTCTTCAAGAAGAGCGGAAGTTGCACCCCCTTCTGAAAAAACCTACACTCGATCCCTCCGATGTCAACAGCACAGACCAGTATCCCTTCTCTCTTTTCTCTCCAAAACTCTTGGCGTGCCGTCCTTGGCCAGCTCTACCGCTATCTCTCTCAGAATGACCTTCTTGATCCAAATCAGTCAGGTTTCCAGACTAGTCACTCAACTGAGACTGCTCTTCTCTGTATCTGGAGCGCTCCACTGCTAAAGCTAACTCTCTCTCCTCTGCTCTCATCCTTCTAGACCTATGGCTGCCTTCTGATACTGTGAACCATCAGATCCTCCTCTCCACCCTCTCCGAGTTAGGCATCTCGGCGTGACCTTGGATTCGTCCTACCTGACAGGTCGCTCCTACCAGGTGGCGTGGCGAGAATCTGTCTCCTCACCACGCGCTCTCACCACTGGTGTCCCCCAGGGCTCTGTTCTAGGCCCTCTCTTATTCTCGCTATACACCAAGTCACTTGGCTCTGTCATAACCTCACATGGTCTCTCCTATCATTGCTATGAAGACGACACACAATTAATCTTCTCCTTTCCCCTTCTGATGACCAGGTGGCGAATCGCATCTCTGCATGTCTGGCAGACATATCAGTGTGGATGACGGATCACCACCTCAAGCTGAACCTCAGCAAGACGGAGCTCCTCTTCCTCCCGGGGAAGGACTGCCCGTTCCATGATCTCGCCATCACGGTTGACAACTCCATTGTGTCGTCCTCCCAGAGCGCTAAGAACCTTGGCGTGATCCTGGACAACACCCTGACGTTCTCAACTAACATCAAGGCGGTGTCCCGTTCCTGTAGGTTCATGCTCTACAACATCCGCAGAGTACGACCCTGCCTCACACAGGAAGCGGCGCAGGTCCTAATCCAGGCACTTGTCATCTCCCGTCTTGATTACTGCAACTCGCTGTTGGCTGGGCTCCCTGCCTGTGCCATTAAACCCCTACAACTCATCCAGAACGCCGCAGCCCGTCTGGTGTTCAACCTTCCCAAGTTCTCGCACGTCACCCCGCTCCTCCGCTCTCTCCACTGGCTTCCAGTTGAAGCTCGCATCCGCTACAAGACCATGGTGCTTGCCTACGGAGCTGTGAGGGGAACGGCACCTCAGTACCTCCAGGCTCTGATCAGGCCCTACACCCAAACAAGGGCACTGCGTTCATCCACCTCTGGCCTGCTCGCCTCCCTACCACTGAGGAAGTACAGTTCCCGCTCAGCCCAGTCAAAACTGTTCGCTGCTCTGGCCCCCAATGGTGGAACAAACTCCCTCACGACGCCAGGACAGCGGAGTCAATCACCACCTTCCGGAGACACCTGAAACCCCACCTCTTCAAGGAATACCTAGGATAGGGTAAGTAAGGGTAAGTAATCCTTCTCACCCCCCTTCTCACCCCCCAAAAAAGATTTAGATGCAAGTGGCTGTTCCACTGGATGCCATAAGGTGTATGCACCAATTTGTAAGTCGCTCTGGATAAGAGCGTCTGCTAAATGACTTAAATGTAAATGTAAATGTGTTTGCTTAGCATGCTATAGGTAGTGGGATCGATGCCCGCATTCCCCAAAAACACATTTTTTTGTGGATCCAAGAAAGCTGCAGTTCACACTTCATGCAGCCTTGTCTTATGACAACCTACTGTCATGTAGCAATGACAAGCAACTTTAATGTAACACTGATGTCAAAATGTCAGATGAAAAAGCAAGACATTACTTACTTTCAGAGGAGCAGCGTAGCACACACCATTGAGGCCCACAAACAAAGCTGTGGAAAGGTTCCTTGAAGCCAGAGCATAAAGAAAGAACAAATAAAGATGCCGAAACCCGGGATCGAACCAGGGACCTTTAGATCTTCAGTCTACCTCTCTCCCAACTGAGCTATTCCTGCAATTCACTCAACATAATTCTGTGGCACCCTTGACAATTCACATGCATGTGACTCGTAATTTTGACACTCAAAATGTACATAATAGCCAGTATGGGGATCGAACCCATGACCTTGGCGTTATTAGCACCACACTCTAACCAACTGAGCTAACCGGCCATTTGCTATTTTGCTCAATTGTTGAAATGCACTGAGCCTCTGCAAGTGCTGGCACATCAACAAACAAGTCCACCAACAGCATAGCCTGACAAGACTGGACCCTCTTGGTTGCTTCTTGTGGAAATTCCAAACGGCTGGGGAATTAGCTCAAATGCTTTGCACGCGTGAGGTAGTGGGATCGATGCCCACATTCTCCAAAAGCACATTGTTTTATGGATCCAAGAAAACTCCAGTTCACACTTCATGCAGCCTTGTCTTACGACAACCTACTGTCATGTAAACAATGAC
>NW_026281543.1:0-10420 GCF_023373465.1 Oncorhynchus keta
TACCTTAAGGGAAGAATTCGGCAGTACCTGTATGGTTAGTGAGAAAGTCCATATTGCAAAATGTACGGTCCCTTACTAGACGTCCGAAATCGTTTGTAAAATTCGCGGACGGCGGGGCCGAGCGGCAGGGCCGGACCTACCAGGAAGTCATCAAATGAACGTTGTCGGACATTCGGTTTCCGTTTACAAAAATAATAAGATTTATGTCATTTTTCCCATGTCCCGGAAATTCCCACAAGAGGGCATAAGCAATCATATGGCTATTGCTACAAAAACATCACGATTCACGACGGGGCCTTATCTCGAAAAAAACTGAAAATATTTAGAAGCCGAAACTCGGTGAGCGTAGGGGCGGCATAATGGGCAGTTGGCCCCGAACAAGATGGCGTCTAGGCCTCAACGGTTTTTGAGTTATGGCCATTTATCTGGGATTAAAGGTCCAAAATGAAAATAGAGAAATTATTTTTCCACTTCACGTCAAAGTCAAGGAGCCTCCGGTGTCAATAAAAAAGAACCAGCCATTTATCTATCGTCATTTAAGAGAAATCGCATAACGACACCTTGGTGATGTTCACGGATAGGTGTTTTTTTTTTTTCAACGGTTACAGATCCAGTTGCAGGTTGTTCTTACGAATCTTTTTAAAGTGTGCTGCGGAGCTCTGCGAGATTTCTGTGATTTTCTATGATTTTCTGAAATAACACACACTCACTAAACCCTCCGTAAATAACTCAGTTCTTAACGTAAAGACTTAAAACTCGGGATTCTGTAAAGGCATACCCCAATCATGATATGAGTTTATTTATAGCTTCCTGTGCCAACCGGAAGTGCCTTTAATGGTGTCACAGTGGCAGTTTCCATGGGTTAAAAAAGGTCAGATCTTTCAAAACTTCATATGTGTGACTAGGTAACCCTCATGAACTGTAAATCAGTCATTTCTCCCAGCAGATGTCAAAGAAAAGCTCTCACACGCACACACAGCAAGGATGGAGTGAAAAAGTGCGGTTCTTAAAGACACAGAGAGCAGGCAATGGCATAAACATAATGTCTAGGCCGTGCCGAGTTCAACGAGATATCCCGCTTGACCGTAGCTCGCTCGGTCTGAGCGCAGCGACCATTAGAAAAGTAGGCCCAAAATGAAGCCTGCCCCACAACGTCATTTGCTTTTGGGTGACAGTGAGAGAACCGTTAGGGTGAGAAGCACAATTCGACCTCAGGTATGTTCCTAAGGTCCTTCCGATCCGTGCAAGCCTAACGTTGACAGTGTGGCATTAACCCTTAATAGTTAAAAGATGGTGTTTACTTCAAAAGTTTGCATTGATTTCTCTCCCATAGGAATACATTGCCTGCACCCCTAAATTCAACCTGAAGTCTATATGGGTTATGAATGCCGTATGAACCTGTCTTTGGTAACAGTCCATCAGGCCAGTATGAGGTCTACCTGTGTTGATTCTAAGCTTCCTGGACCAACCGGAAGTGGTTAAAATCACCCTAAAAGTGTTTTTCCATTACCTGCCTGCAGTTTGATAGACACAGTGCATTCAACCCTGTGTAAATCAGTCAATTCTTAACGTAAGGACTTAAAACTCAGGATTCTGTAAAAGCATAGCCCAGTGAGGATATGTGTTGACTTATAGCTTCCTGTGACAACCGGAAGTGCCTTAATTGGTGTCTCATGGGCTGTTTCGAGGGGTTAAAAAGTCAGATCTGTCCAAAACTTCATATGTGTGATTAGGCAACCCCCATGAACTGTAAATCAGTCATTTTTCCCATAAAATTTCAAAGGAAAACTAAATCACACAGACACACAACCTGGAAGGAGGGACGTATTGGGGGTTGTAGAGACAGACAGTGCCTCCAATAGTTAGCTTTGTTCGAGCTAAAAAAGAACCGTCAGACCTAGAGTTCAAACTTTAGAAACCTGTTCTAGACCTCGGGTCGATAGTGCGTGGTGAGTTAGGTGGCTCTAGAAGGTTCTCGGACCGAGAAATAGCCTCGTACATTTGCAATGATTTCAATTCATTTTGACCATTACGAAAATGGCGACATTTAGAAAAGTCTCAGAGACACAAGACTAGGTGCATTGGAACCGGCTCGGCCCATAGAGACGGACCCCAACGTTTCGGTCCGATCGCTCATTCAAGGACCCCATAGCAAGGCATGGAAAAAAGTGGATTTTCAGCACCAATTAGGGTTTTACTCGGGCACCGAAGGACCTATCGAGCCGAAACTCGGGATTCGGGGTCGCCTCACATAGGCCTTCACATAATGTCTGACCTGGACCCGCAGCTAGAACGTAACTATGTGTTTTACGTTTTTATTATGTTTTAAACTAATGGCGCTGTGAATTATGGGCCTGCTCTGACATATGTGATAGTTGGCTTCTAAATGAGTTGGAAAAAGTGGGTTTGGTGTCAATTGGTATCAGTTTGGTGTCAGAATGACATCTAATTGACTGGTGGACACTGACTTGCTAGTTGACTTTTGTACATTAGCAATATGTTTAAACGGAGAGGGACCATCACCAAAATGGCATTCTGAAATCAACACAAAAAATGGCATCACCATAGTCTCCAGGCTGTGCAGAGTTCAACGAGACGCCCCGCTTGACCGTAGCTCGCTCTGAGTGCAGCGACCTTGAAAAAAAGAAGGCGCAAAAGGAAGCCTGGCCCTCAATGTCATTTGCTTTTGGGTGACAGTGAGAGAACCGTTAGGGTGAGAAGCACAATTCGACCTCAGGTACGTTCCTGAGGTCCTCCCGATCCGTGCAAGCCTAACCTTGACCATGTGGCATTAACCCTTAATAGTTAAAATAAGGTGTTTACTTCAAAGAGTTTGCATTGACTTCTCTCCCCATAGGAATACATTGCCTGCACCCCTAAATTCAACCTGAAGCCTATGTGGGTTATGAATGACTTATGAACCTGTCTTCTATGACAGTCCATCAGACCACTATGAGGTCTACCTGTGCCAATTATAAGCTTCCTGAAGCAACCGGAAGTGGTTGAAATCACCTTATCAGTGTTGATCCATACACTGCATGCAGTTTGATAGACATAGTGCATTCAACCCTGTGTAGATCAGTCAATTCTTAACTTAAAGACTTAAAACTCAGGATTCTGTAAGTGGCTATGTCAATCAAGACATGTGTTTACTTATAGCTTCCTGTGCCAACCGGAAGTGCCTTTAATTGGGTCACACTGTCTGTTTTGAAGGGTTAGAAAAGTCACATCTCTCCAAAACTTCATATGTGTGACCAGGTAACCCTCCTAAACTGTAAATCAGTCATTTCTCCCAGCAGATGTCAAAGAAAAGCTCTCACACGCACACACAGCAAGGATGGAGTGAAAAGTGAGGTTCTTAAAGACACAGAGAGCAGGCAATGGCATAAACATAATGTCTAGGCCGTGCCGAGTTCAACGAGATATCCCGCTTGACCGTAGCTCGCTCGGTCTGAGCGCAGCGACCATTAGAAAAGTAGGCCCAAAATGAAGCCTGCCCCACAACGTCATTTGCTTTTGGGTGACAGTGAGAGAACCGTTAGGGTGAGAAGCACAATTCGACCTCAGGTACGTTCCTAAGGTCCTCCTGATCCGTGCAAGCCTAACCTTGACCGTGTGGCATTAACCCTTAATAGTTAAAATAAGGTGTTTACTTCAAATAGTTTGCATTGACTTCTCTCCCCATAGGAATACATTGCCTGAACCCCTAAATTCAACCTGAAGCCTATGTGGGTTATGAATGCCTTATGAACCTGTCTTCTATGACAGTCCATCAGACCACTATGAGGTCTACCTGTGTCGATTCTAAGCTTCCTGGAGCAACCGGAAGTGGTTAGATTGACCCAAAAGGAGTTTTGATGTACATAACCTTCAAAGGTGAAAATGACTGCATTCAACACTGTGTAGATCATAGATCAGTCAATTCTTAACTTAAAGACTTAAAACTCAGGATTCTGTAAGTGTTTATGTCAATCAAGACATGTGTTTACTTATAGCTTCCTGTGCCAACCGGAAGTGCCTTAATTGGTGTCTCAGGGGCTGTTTCGAGGGGTTAAAAAAGTCAGATCTGTCCAAAACTTCATATGTGTGATTAGGCAACCCCCATGAACTGTAAATCAGTCATTTTTCCCATAAAATTTCAAAGGAAAACTAAATCACACAGACACACAACTTGGAAGGAGGGACGTATTAGGGTTTGTAGAGACAGACAGTGCCTCCAATAGTTAGCTTTGTTCGAGCTAAAAAAGAACCGTCAGACCTAGAGTTCCGAAACTTTAGAATCCTGTTCTAGACCTCAGGTCGATAGTGCGTGGTGAGTTACGTGGCTCTAGACGGTTCTCGGACCGAGAAACAGCTTCGTACATTTGCAATGACTTCAATTCATTTTGACCATTACGAAAATGGCGACATTTAGAAATGTCTCAGAGACACAAGACTAGGTGCATTGCGACCGTCTCGGCCCATATAGACAGACCCCAACGTTTCTGTCCGATAGCTCATTCAAGGACCCCGTAGCAAGTCATGGAAAAAAGTGGATTTTCAGCACCAATTAGGGTTTTGCTCGGACACCAAATGACCGATCGAGCCGAAACTTAGGATTCGGGGTCGCCTCAGCTAGGCCTACACGTAACATAAGAAATGGACCCGCAGCTAGAACGTAACTACATGTTTTATGTTTTTTTTATGGTTTGAACCAAAGGCGTTGTGAATTTTGGGCCAGCTCTGAAGTGTGTGATAGTTGGCTACTAAACAGGTTGGAAAAAGTGGGTTTAGTGTCAATTTGTATCAGTTTGGTGTCAGAATGACATCTAATTGACTGGTGGACACTGACTTGCTAGTTGACTTTTGTACATTAGCAATATGTTTAAACGGTGAGGTACCATCACCAAAAGTGACATTCTGAAATCAACCCTAACGAGCCATTGAGATGAACCAGAATCACTGCCCAGCCATGCCGAGTTCATCGGGCCAGTCAATTTCACATTCCTGCAGGATTTTTATAGCATGACAAATTCGTGATGGTACCTGCCCATTGAACCATATTGCAAATGCACAGTGACTTTGCAAAAGTGAGAAAACATAAACAAATGGACATGATGAAATCAACACAACGAGTGATGGAAATGTACAACTATCACTGCTCAGCCATCCTGTGTTCATCAGACCAGTCAATTTTGCATTTTTGAGCATGTCAAATTTCATATGGTAAATGCACATTGAAACATATTGCAAATGCGCGCGCACTTGCAATATGATTCTATAGTGTAAAAACATCACCTAATGGACATGATGAAATCAACACAACGAGTGATGGAAATGTACAACTATCACTGCCCGGCCATCCTGTGTTCCCATAGCAAGCATTAATATCAGAATGACCGGTAAATGCATTTACAACCATATTTTAATTTTTGGGTTACCAGTTGCACAACAATGCACGTGCATTTGCAATATGATTCTATAGTGAAAAAACATCACCTAATGGACATGATGAAATCAACACAACAAGTGATGGAAATGTACAACTATCACTGCTCGGCCATCCTGTGTTCATCAGACCAGTCAATTTCACATTCCTGCAGGATTTTTATAGCATGACAAATTCGTGATGGTACCTGCCCATTGAACCATATTGCAAATGCACAGTGACTTTGCAAAAGTGAGAAAACATAAACAAATGGACATGATGAAATCAACACAACAGGTGATGGAAATGTACAACTATCACTGCTCAGCCATCCTGTGTTCATCAGACCAGTCAATTTTGCATTTTTGAGCATGTCAAATTTCATATGGTAAATGCACATTGAAACATATTGCAAATGCGCGCGCACTTGCAATATGATTCTATAGTGAAAAAACATCACCTAATGGACATGATGAAATCAACACAACGAGTGATGGAAATGTACAACTATCACTGCTCGGCCATCCTGTGTCCATCAGACCAGTCAATTTTGCATTTTTGAGCATGTCAAATTTCATATGGTAAATGCACATTGAAACATATTGCAAATGCGCGCACTTGCAATATGATTCTATAGTGTAAAAACATCACCTAATGGACATGATGAAATCAACACAACGAGTGATGGAAATGTACAACTATCACTGCCCGGCCATCCTGTGTTCCCATAGCAAGCATTAATATCAGAATGACCGGTAAATGCATTTACAACCATATTTTAATTTTTGGGTTACCAGTTGCACAACAATGCACGTGCATTTGCAATATGATTCTATAGTGAAAAACATCACCTAATGGACATGATGAAATCAACACAACAAGTGATGGAAATGTACAACTATCACTGCTCAGCCATCCTGTGTTCATCAGACCAGTCAATTTTGCATTTTTGAGCATGTCAAATTTCATATGGTAAATGCACATTGAAACATATTGCAAATGCGCGCGCACTTGCAATATGATTCTATAGTGAAAAAACATCACCTAATGGACATGATGAAATCAACACAACGAGTGATGGAAATGTACAACTATCACTGCTCGGCCATCCTGTGTCCATCAGACCAGTCAATTTTGCATTTTTGAGCATTTCAAATTTCATATGGTAAATGCACATTGAAACATATTGCAAATGCGCGCGCACTTGCAATATGATTCTATAGTGTAAAAACATCACCTAATGGACATGATGAAATCAACACAACGAGTGATGGAAATGTACAACTATCACTGCCCGGCCATCCTGTGTTCCCATAGCGAGCATTAATATCAGAATGACCGGTAAATGCATTTACAACCATATTTTAATTTTTGGGTTACCAGTTGCACAACAATGCACGTGCATTTGCAATATGATTCTATAGTGAAAAAACATCACCTAATGGACATGATGAAATCAACACAACAA
The DNA here is from genome assembly GCF_023373465.1 of Oncorhynchus keta. Classification (NCBI taxonomy): domain Eukaryota; kingdom Metazoa; phylum Chordata; class Actinopteri; order Salmoniformes; family Salmonidae; genus Oncorhynchus; species Oncorhynchus keta. The sequence continues at coordinate 6,876 of NW_026281543.1, forward strand.
GTGATGGAAATGTACAACTATCACTGCTCGGCCATCCTGTGTTCATCAGACCAGTCAATTTCACATTCCTGCAGGATTTTTATAGCATGACAAATTCGTGATGGTACCTGCCCATTGAACCATATTGCAAATGCACAGTGACTTTGCAAAAGTGAGAAAACATAAACAAATGGACATGATGAAATCAACACAACAGGTGATGGAAATGTACAACTATCACTGCTCAGCCATCCTGTGTTCATCAGACCAGTCAATTTTGCATTTTTGAGCATGTCAAATTTCATATGGTAAATGCACATTGAAACATATTGCAAATGCGCGCGCACTTGCAATATGATTCTATAGTGAAAAAACATCACCTAATGGACATGATGAAATCAACACAACGAGTGATGGAAATGTACAACTATCACTGCTCGGCCATCCTGTGTCCATCAGACCAGTCAATTTTGCATTTTTGAGCATTTCAAATTTCATATGGTAAATGCACATTGAAACATATTGCAAATGCGCGCGCACTTGCAATATGATTCTATAGTGAAAAACATCACCTAATGGACATGATGAAATCAACACAACGAGTGATGGAAATGTACAACTATCACTGCTCGGCCATCCTGTGTCCATCAGACCAGTCAATTTTGCATTTTTGAGCATGTCAAATTTCATATAGTAAATGCACATTGAAACATATTGCAAATGCGCGCGCACTTGCAATATGATTCTATAGTGTAAAAACATCACCTAATGGACATGATGAAATCAACACAACGAGTGATGGAAATGTACAACTATCACTGCCCGGCCATCCTGTGTTCCCATAGCGAGCATTAATATCAGAATGACCGGTAAATGCATTTACAACCATATTTTAATTTTTGGGTTACCAGTTGCACAACAATGCACGTGCATTTGCAATATGATTCTATAGTGAAAAACATCACCTAATGGACATGATGAAATCAACACAACAAGTGATGGAAATGTACAACTATCACTGCTCGGCCATCCTGTGTTCATCAGACCAGTCAATTTCACATTCCTGCAGGATTTTTATAGCATGACAAATTCGTGATGGTACCTGCCCATTGAACCATATTGCAAATGCACAGTGACTTTGCAAAAGTGAGAAAACATAAACAAATGGACATGATGAAATCAACACAACAGGTGATGGAAATGTACAACTATCACTGCTCAGCCATCCTGTGTTCATCAGACCAGTCAATTTTGCATTTTTGAGCATGTCAAATTTCATATGGTAAATGCACATTGAAACATATTGCAAATGCGCGCGCACTTGCAATATGATTCTATAGTGAAAAACATCACCTAATGGACATGATGAAATCAACACAACGAGTGATGGAAATGTACAACTATCACTGCTCGGCCATCCTGTGTCCATCAGACCAGTCAATTTTGCATTTTTGAGCATTTCAAATTTCATATGGTAAATGCACATTGAAACATATTGCAAATGCGCGCACTTGCAATATGATTCTATAGTGTAAAAACATCACCTAATGGACATGATGAAATCAACACAACGAGTGATGGAAATGTACAACTATCACTGCCCGGCCATCCTGTGTTCCCATAGCGAGCATTAATATCAGAATGACCGGTAAATGCATTTACAACCATATTTTTATTTTTGGGTTACCAGTTGCACAACAATGCACGTGCATTTGCAATATGATTCTATAGTGTAAAAACATCACCTAACGGAGATGATGAAATCAACACAACGAGTGATGGAAATGTACAACTATCACTGCTCGGCCATCCTGTGTCCATCAGACCAGTCAATTTTGCATTTTTGAGCATGTCAAATTTCATATGGTAAATGCACATTGAAACATATTGCAAATGCGCGCGCACTTGCAATATGATTCTATAGTGTAAAAACATCACCTAATGGACATGATGAAATCAACACAACGAGTGATGGAAATGTACAACTATCACTGCCCGGCCATCCTGTGTTCCCATAGCGAGCATTAATATCAGAATGACCGGTAAATGCATTTACAACCATATTTTAATTTTTGGGTTACCAGTTGCACAACAATGCACGTGCATTTGCAATATGATTCTATAGTGTAAAAACATCACCTAACGGAGATGATGAAATCAACACAACGAGTGATGGAAATGTACAACTATCACTGCTCGGCCATCCTGTGTTCATCAGACCAGTCAATTTTGCATTTTTGAGCAAGGTCAAATTTCATATGGTAAATGCACATTGAAACATATTGCAAATGCACGTGCACTTGCAATATGATTATATAGTGAAAAAACATCACAAAATGGACATGATGAAGTCAACACAACGAGTGATGGAAAGGAACAACTATCACTGCCCGGCCATCCCGAGTTCATCAGGCCAGTCAATTTTGCATTTCTGCAGGATTTTTGAGCATGTCAAATTTCTTACGTCATTTGGCCCACAAAAAAATCCTTATGCACAATTAAAAAAATATATAAAAAAATATGATAATAAAATTGGACAAAAGTATATTCATACAGTTCTTACACATGTGTAATTGACAAAAAAATTGAAAGAATTTCAAAAACGGTCCAGAAAGCACTTTTTAAGGGTGTGTGAAGTTTTTACAAAATTTTGACATTTTTGACTTTTGACTTTTGACTTCCTATGAAATCATATTGGAATTGGACAAAACATATTCCTTATGCGCATGTAAAAAAAAAAAAAAAAATTATGATAATAAAATTGGACAAAAGTATATTCATACAGTTCTTACACATGTGTAATTGACAAAAAATCGAAAGAATTTCGAAAAACGGTCCAGAAAGCACTTTTTATGGGTGTGTGAAGTTTTTACAAAATTTTGACATTTTTGACTTTTGACTTTGACTTCCTATGAAATCATATTGGAATTGGACAAAACATATTCCTTATGCGCATGTAAAAAAAAAAAAAAAAATTATGATAATAAAATTGGACAAAAGTATATTCATACAGTTCTTACACATGTGTAATTGACAAAAATCGAAAGAATTTCGAAAAACGGTCCAGAAAGCACTTTTTATGGGTGTGTGAAGTTTTTTACAAAATTTTGACATTTTTGACTTTTGACTTTTGACTTCCTATGAAATCATATTGGAATTGGACAAAACATATTCCTTATGCGCATATAAAAAATTTAAAAAAATTATGATAATAAAATTGGACAAAAGTATATTCATACAGTTCTTACACATGTGTAATTGACAAAAAAAATCGAAAGAATTTCGAAAAACGGTCCAGAAAGCACTTTTTAAGGGGTGATAAGTTTTTGAAAAAAGTTCATTTTTCAAAATTTTACTTTTGGACATTGATTTGGGTTACATATCCAATATGAAAAACCCCGGTGGAGCGCATTTGCCCCCTGTTGAATTTTTAAAGTGTTACAACTGGCAATTACCATATGGCATTTGCAATACACTTTGGATGAATCAACGCCGAATTGGGTGGTATTGGCCAATGTGTATATGGTTTGTCCGATGCCAATGACATGCCATTCATTTTTGTCCAA